>NC_060175.1:46192689-46447689 GCF_021184085.1 Oncorhynchus gorbuscha
CCTTTGTGATCCGTTCCTGTTCCATCGGTTCCTTGTTTTGTATTCCATGCTGTAATTGCGTTTCGCCCTGTCCTGTCGTGTTTTTGCCGTGATTGTGTATCACCCTGTCCTGTCGTGTTTTGTGCCTTCTTCAGACGCTGCGTGTGAGCAGGTGTCTCAGTTGACTACGGCCTGCGCCTACCCGGCGACCTGCAGTCTGTGGCCGCTTCTCCAGTTGTTTTCCCCTCTACTATCTAGAGGATTTCAGTTATTCGGTTTTGAGCATTAATAAACTCTGTTTCTGTTAAGTCGCGTTTGGGTCCTCCTTCACCTGCATAACAGAAGGAACCGATCAAAGAATGGACCCAGCGACTTCTGACGCTCGTTACACTGCCGTCGAGATCCAAGGAGCCATGCTCGGCAGACACGAGCAGGAATTGTCCGCTGCTCGCCAGGCCGTGGAAAACCTGGCTGCTCAGGTTTCCGACCTCTCTGGACAGTTCCAGAGTCTACGTCTCGTGCCACCTGTTACTTCCTGGCCTGCCGAGCCTCCAGAACCTAGGGTTAATAACCCACCTTGCTACTCCGGGCAGCCCACTGAGTGCCGCTCCTTTCTCACGCAGTGTGAGATTGTGTTCTCTCTCCAACCCAACACATACTCTAGAGAGAGAGCTCGGGTTGCTTACGCCATCTCACTCCTCACTGGCCGGGCTCGAGAATGGGGCACAGCTATCTGGGAGGCAAGGGCTGTTTGCTCTAACGATTTCCAGAACTTTAAAGAGGAGATGATTCGGGTTTTTGACCGTTCAGTTTTTGGTGGGGAGGCTTCTAGGGCCCTGGCTTCCTTATGCCAAGGTGAACGGTCCATAACGGATTATTCCATTGAGTTTCGCACTCTTGCTGCCTCTAGTGAGTGGAACGAGCCGGCGCTGCTCGCTCGTTTTCTGGAGGGACTCCACGCTGTGGTTAAGGATGAGATTCTCTCCCGGGAGGTTCCTTCAGATGTGGACTCTTGATTGCTCTCGCCATCCGCATAGAACGACGGGTAGATCTTCGTCACCGGGCTCGTGGAAGAGAGCTCGCATCAACGGTGTTTCCCTGCTCCGCATCGCAGCCATCTCCCCCCTCTGGCTTTGAGACTGAGCCCATGCAGCTGGGAGGGATTCGCATCTCGAATAAGGAGAGGGAACGGAGGATCACCAACCGCCTGTGCCTCTATTGTGGAGTTGCTGGACATTTCGTTAATTCATGTCCAGTAAAGCCAGAGCTCATCTGTAAGCGGAGGGCTACAGGTGAGCGCAACTACTCAAGTCTCTCCATCAAAGTCCTGTACTACTTTGTCGGTCCACCTACGCTGGACCGGTTCGGGCGCTACATGTAGTGCCTTGATAGACTCTGGGGCTGAGGGTTGTTTCATGGACGAAGCATGGGTTCGGAAACATGACATTCCTTTCAGAGAGTTAGATAAGCCTACGCCCATGTTCGCCTTAGATGGTAGTCATCTTCCCAGTATCAGATTTGAGACACTACCTTTAACCCTCACAGTATCTGGTAACCACAGTGAGACTATTTCTTTTTTGATTTTCCGTTCACCGTTTACACCTGTTGTTTTGGGTCATCCCTGGCTAGTATGTCATAATCCTTCTATTAATTGGTCTAGTAATTCTATCCTATCCTGGAACGTTTCTTGTCATGTGAAGTGTTTAATGTCTGCCATCCCTCCCGTTTCTTCTGTCCCTACTTCTCAGGAGGAACCTGGCGATTTGACAGGAGTGCCGGAGGAATATCATGATCTGCGCACGGTCTTCAGTCGGTCCCGAGCCAACTCCCTTCCTCCTCACCGGTCGTATGATTGTAGTATTGATCTCCTTCCGGGGACCACTCCTCCTCGAGGTAGACTATACTCTCTGTCGGCTCCCGAACGTAAGGCTCTCGAGGATTATTTGTCTGTGTCTCTTGACGCCGGTACCATAGTGCCTTCTTCCTCTCCGGCCGGGGCGGGGTTCTTTTTTGTTAAGAAGAAGGACGGTACTCTGCGCCCCTGCGTGGATTATCGAGGGCTGAATGACATAACGGTTAAGAATCGTTATCCGCTTCCCCTTATGTCATCAGCCTTCGAGATTCTGCAGGGAGCCAGGTGCTTTACTAAGTTGGACCTTCGTAACGCTTACCATCTCGTGCGCATCAGAGAGGGGGACGAGTGGAAAACGGCGTTTAATACTCCGTTAGGGCATTTTGAGTACCGGGTTCTGCCGTTCGGTCTCGCCAATGCGCCAGCTGTTTTTCAGGCATTAGTTAATGATGTTCTGAGAGACATGCTGAACATTTTCGTTTTTGTCTATCTTGACGATATCCTGATTTTTTCTCCGTCACTCGAGATTCATGTTCAGCACGTTCGACGTGTTCTACAGCGCCTTTTAGAGAATTGTCTCTATGTAAAGGCTGAGAAGTGCTCTTTTCATGTCTCCTCCGTTACTTTTCTCGGTTCCGTTATTTCCGCTGAAGGCATTCAGATGGATTCCGCTAAGGTCCAAGCTGTCAGTGATTGGCCCGTTCCAAGGTCACGTGTCGAGTTGCAGCGCTTTTTTTAGGTTTCGCTAATTTCTATCGGCGTTTCATTCGTAATTTCGGTCAAGTTGCTGCCCCTCTCACAGCTCTTACTTCTGTCAAGACGTGTTTTAAGTGGTCCGGTTCCGCCCAGGGAGCTTTTGATCTTCTAAAAGAACGTTTTACGTCCGCTCCTATCCTCGTTACTCCTGACGTCACTAGACAATTCATTGTCGAGGTTGACGCTTCAGAGGTAGGCGTGGGAGCCATTCTATCCCAGCGCTTCCAGTCTGACGATAAGGTTCATCCTTGCGCTTATTTTTCTCATCGCCTGTCGCCATCTGAGCGCAACTATGATGTGGGTAACCGTGAACTGCTCGCCATCCGCTTAGCCCTAGGCGAATGGCGACAGTGGTTGGAGGGGGCGACCGTTCCTTTTGTCGTTTGGACAGACCATAAGAACCTTGAGTACATCCGTTCTGCCAAACGACTTAATGCCCGTCAAGCTCGTTGGGCGTTGTTTTTCGCTCGTTTCGAGTTTGTGATTTCTTACCGTCCGGGCAAGAACACCAAGCCTGATGCCTTATCCCGTCTGTTTAGTTCTTCTGTGGCTTCTACTGATCCCGAGGGGATTCTTCCTTATGGGCGTGTTGTCGGGTTAACAGTCTGGGGAATTGAAAGACAGGTTAAGCAAGCACTCACGCACACTGCGTCGCCGCGCGCTTGTCCTAGTAACCTCCTTTTCGTTCCTGTTTCCACTGTCTGGCTGTTCTTCAGTGGGCTCACTCTGCCAAGTTAGCGGGTCATCCCGGTGTTCGAGGCACTCTTGCGTCTATTCGCCAGCGCTTTTGGTGGCCGACTCAGGAGCGTGACACGCGCCGTTTCGTGGCTGCCTGTTCGGACTGCGCGCAGACTAAGTCGGGTAACTCTCCTCCTGCCGGTCGTCTCAGACCGCTCCCCATTCCTTCTCGACCATGGTCTCACATTGCCTTAGACTTCATTACCGGTCTGCCTTTGTCTGCGGGGAAGACTGTGATTCTGACGGTTGTCGATAGGTTCTCTAAGGCGGCACATTTCATTCCCCTCGCTAAACTTCCTTCCGCTAAGGAGACGGCACAAATCATTATTGAGAATGTATTCAGAATTCATGGCCTCCCGTTAGACGCCGTTTCAGACAGAGGTCCGCAATTCACGTCACAGTTTTGGAGGGAGTTCTGTCGCTTGATTGGTGCGTCCGTCAGTCTCTCTTCCGGGTTTCATCCCCAGTCTAACGGTCAAGCAGAGAGGGCCAATCAGACGATTGGTCGCATACTACGCAGCCTTTCTTTCAGGAACCCTGCGTCTTGGGCAGAACAGCTCCCCTGGGCAGAATACGCCACAATTCGCTTCCTTCGTCTGCTACCGGGTTATCTCCGTTTCAGAGTAGTCTGGGTTACCAGCCTCCTCTGTTCTCATCCCAGCTTGCCGAGTCCAGCGTTCCCTCCGCTCAAGCGTTTGTCCAACGTTGTGAGCGCACCTGGAGGAGGGTGAGGTCTGCACTTTGCCGTTACAGGGCACAGACGGTGAGAGCCGCCAATAAACGCAGGATTAAGAGTCCAAGGTATTGTTGCGGCCAGAGAGTGTGGCTTTCCACTCGCAACCTTCCTCTTACGACAGCTTCTCGTAAGTTGACTCCGCGGTTCATTGGTCCGTTCCGTGTCTCCCAGGTCGTCAATCCTGTCGCTGTGCGACTGCTTCTTCCGCGACATCTTCGTCGCGTCCATCCTGTCTTCCATGTCTCCTGTGTTAAGCCCTTTCTTCGCACCCCGTTCGTCTTCCCTCCCCCCTCCCGTCCTTGTCGAGAGCGCACCTATTTACAAGGTACATAAAATTATGGACATGCGTTCTCGGGGACGGGGTCACCAATACCTAGTGGATTGGGAGGGTTACGGTCCTGAGGAGAGGAGTTGGGTTCCGTCTCGGGACGTGCTGGACCGTTCGCTCATCGATGATTTCCTCCGTTGCCGCCAGGATTCCTCCTCGAGTGCGCCAGGAGGCGCTCGGTGAGTGGGGGTACTGTCATGTTTGTCATTTATTGTCATGTCTTGTCCCTGTGCTCCCCATGCTATTCGTTTCCCTCTGCTGGTCTTGTTTGGTTCTATCCCTCTCTCTCCCCCTCCCCTTTCACTCTCTCGCTCTCTCTTCTCTCTGTCGTTCCGTTCCTGCTCCCAGCTGTTCCTATTCCCCTAATCATCATTTAGTCTTCCCACACCTGTTCCCGATCCTTTCCCCTGATTAGACTCCCTATTTATTCCTTTGTGATCCGTTCCTGTTCCATCGGTTCCTTGTTTTGTATTCCATGCTGTAATTGCGTTTCGCCCTGTCCTGTCGTGTTTTTTGCCGTGATTGTGTATCACCCTGTCCTGTCGTGTTTTGTGCCTTCTTCAGACGCTGCGTGTGAGCAGGTGTCTCAGTTGACTACGGCCTGCGCCTACCCGAAGCGACCTGCAGTCTGTGGCCGCTTCTCCAGTTGTTTTCCCCTCTACTATCTAGAGGATTTCAGTTATTCGGTTTTGAGCATTAATAAACTCTGTTTCTGTTAAGTCGCGTTTGGGTCCTCCTTCACCTGCATAACAATCTCTCTAAGTGACCCCAAACTTTTGAACGGTAGTGTATATGTATGGCTCAAATTGGCATATATACAGTGTCTTCAGAAAGTAATCACACCCCTTGACTTTTTCCACATTTTGATGCCTGAATTTAAACTGGATTAAATTTAGACTTTTTTGTCACGGTCCGTCACACAATACCCTATAATATCAAATGTCTTCATTTATTTATTTGTAAGGAAATATTAATGATAACTCTTATTTGAGTATCCCTGACTAGAATAATGGAGGTACACATTGAGACAGATTGCTGTTTCAACATCTTCCTAGTCCTATTCAACACATTTAATTCAGCTGCAAGAGTATTAGTATTTACATAGCAGACTTTCCTATCACAGGGGTCTCACTGCTTGTAGTTTGAGAGACTTTGTTGCCCTGAGTGAAATTAAATAGTAGTGGATTTGATCCTGTGCTATCGTTATCTTCTCTCTATAGTCAGAGAACTGTGTCAGACAGAGAACAGGTCCTGTTTATTACAAAAGTTTGCTCCCCGTCATACAACAAACTCAAACTAATAGACCAAGTCACTGTTTAGAGGAAAGGATTTGTCCTCCGTCCTAAATCAGCCTAACCTGGATTTCCACCCTCATAACATACACTGTGGTACTATCCAGTATATTAGTGTTTTTTCAACAACTGCATTTAGATAGTTATAAAAAAAAAGTTGTAACAAAAACTGTATCATGGTTGATGTGAAGTGACAGCAAAATGTGAACCCTCGCTGTCTGGAACACCACTATCTGATATCATCCAAGGCGTTTAAAAAAACAACGTATCACATCAAGGCCATATCGATAACACATACTGCAGCCTACCAAATAGAAACCCATACAGGGAACAAAATAGTTTATATAGAACAGTGCAAATATCAGTGTTTTAATTCAGCTCCTCCACCATCCCCAGCTATTTTTGTTGGTGTGTGTCTGGACTGAAATAGCTTGGTTATGTTAATGGGGTAAAGAGGCACGGGCAGGTAATTGTAATGCAGCAGATGACTTTGCACCATCATTTAGAACCACTGCACGGGACGAATGTTGCTCATTTGCTATGCTGTTTGCAGAGGACTCACTGCACTCAGGCACCTAATTTACTTAGTGACTGTGAAAATTGATTGTCTTAAATGTTGTAGCAATTTACCTCCCAATCTATTCACTTCACTGTGAGTGTTGCATACCCTTTAAAGTTTGGAAATATACTGAAATAGAAATAAATGGTGAAATAAAGTTATATCAATGTGTTCTTTCGTCGCAGTAATAATAACTCTATTCCTTCTGAGGAACGAGGACAGACAGCCAATGAGCTGGGAGTGCTAGTCTCTCATTTTGTTGCGTTTTGACCTCTATTGTCTTTGTTATGTGAACTAGCTAGTTTTCCAATTTTTTTAATATATTTTTTTTGTTCAGAACATTTTACTCCCTTTGCTTTTCTCCTTCACTGAAGTCCCGACTTTACAAGTGGAAATAACCACAGATGGAACGATTGATATTAAATCTCAGGTAACCTATCGCCTCAGGTCTATATTGATCATCCCTTGCTCACTGTTCATGTTGTACCACTGAAATATTTATAGTTAACATCTGTAGTGCTGCTTTAAAGTCCCTGTCTTCGTTCTCATCATCCTACGCCTCAAAGTCAGGAAACAACGCTTGTGGAACACTGCATCTATATTTTAGAGTGAAATTACCTCTCTCACATCATTATCCATTAGTCACTTGCATAGTCTCTTCACCCTTACCTACATGTACAAATTGTACCGAGTCTGTATATAGCCTCATTGTTGCTATTCTTTTTTTGTTACTTTTTACTATTATTTTTTACTTTAGTCTATTTGGTAAATATTTTCTGAACTCTTCTTGAACTGCACTGTTGGTTGAGTGTTTGTATTGTAAGTAAGCATTTCACGGTAAGGTCTACACTATTTGGTGAATGTGACAAAAGAAAGTTTGATATTAGATTTTTTTAACTATTTAATTCAGTAAATTATATGACATTGTAGACAGATTTTGGACATGCATAGATATACGTACACTTAGGTTGGAGTCATTAAAACTCATTTTTCAACCATGACACAAGTAATTTTTCCAACAATTGTTTACAGACAGATTATTTCACTTACAATTCACTGTATCACAATTCCAGTGGGTCAGAAGCTGACTGTGCCTTTAAACAGCTTGGAAAATTCCAGGAAATTATGTCATGGATTTAGAAGCTTCTGATAGGCTAATTTGCATCATTTGAGTCAATTGGAGATTTACCTGTGGATGTATTTCAAGGCCTAACTTCAAACTCATTGCCTCTTTGCTTGACATCATGGGAAAATGAAAGGAAATCAGCCAAGACCTCAGGAAAATAATTGTAGATCTCCAGAAGTCTGGTTCATCCTTGGGAGCAATTTCCAAATGCCTGAAGGTACCACAATCATCTGTACAAACAATAGTATGCAAGTATAAACACCATGGGACCACGCAGCCGTCATACCACTCAGGAAGGAGACGCGCTCTGTCTCCTACAGATGAACGTATGTCGGTGTGAAAAGTGAAAATCAATCCCAGAACAACAGCAAAGGACCTTGTGAAGATGCTGGAAGAAACAGCTACAAAAGTATCTATATCCACAGTTAAACAGGTCCTATATCGACATAACTATGAAAGGCCGCTCAGCAAGGAAGAAGCCACTGCTCCAAAACCACCATAAAAAAGACAGACTACCGTTTGCAACTGTACATGGGGACAAAGATCATACTTTTTGGAGAAATGTCCTCTGGTCTGATGAAACACAAATAGAACTATTTGGCCATAATGACCATCGTTAGAGGAAAAAGGGGAAGGCTTGCAAGCCGATGAACACCATCCTAACCATGAATCACAGGGGTGACAGCATCATGTTGTGGGGGTGACAGCATCATGTTGTGGGGGTGCTTTGCTGTAGGAGGGACTGGTGCACTTCACAAAATAGATGGTATCATGAGGGAGGAAAATCATGTGGATATATTGAAGCTAAATCTCAAGACATCAGTCAGGAAGTTAAAGCTTGGTCGGAAATGGGTCTTCCAAATAGGCAAGGACCCCAAGCATACTTCCAAAGTTGTGGCAAAATAGCTTAAGGACAACATATTCAATGTATTGGAGTGGCAATCACAAAGTCCTGATCTCAATCCTATAGAAAATGTGTGGGCAGAACTAAAAAAGTGTGTGTGAGTAAGGAGGCCTACAAACGTGACTCAGTTACACCAGCTCTGTCAGGAGGAATGGGCCAAAATTCACCCAACTTATTGTGGGAAGCTTGTGGAAGGCTACCCGAAACATTTGACCCAAGTTAAACAATTTAAAGGCAATGCTATCAAATACTTATTGAGTAATATGTAAACTTCTGACCCACTGGGAATGTGATGAAAGAAATAAAAGCTGAAATAAATAATTATCTCTGCTATTATTCTTAAAATAAAGTGGTGATACTAACTGACCTAAAACAGGGAATTTTTACTAGGATTAAATGTCAGGAATTGTGAAAAATTGAGTTTAAATGTATTTGGCTAAGGTTTATGTAAACTTCTGACTTCAATTGTAATATATTGCAACGGTTACATGTTTTGTTAGTCTTATTATATATTTATTTTAGCAGTGATGTGTATTGAACAGGGATTACAAGGTTAAAATATATGGATGTTATTTGCTATTCAAAAGCTCTAAAGGGGTGATTGAATGTGCGTCTGTATAGTCTCTCAGGGTGCTCTATCAGGGTGAGAATAAGTCCATTAATCTTGTGCGATATGCTTGGTGCCGGGCCGTATCTGTGGTAGTTTGCAGACAGAGGCAGCGTTACATTGTCTCATCACCTCCTTATCGGCCAAGGAGTGACTTGATAATGCAATGAGCGATATAGGGGAAAGGGAAAGCCCCTTCTCAGCATCTTCTCAACAAACATGACTGTAGCTAAATGATGCAGGCCAGATTAGACACAGTAGCCAGATGACAGAGAAATACTAGACAGGACATTGATCTAAAGTCAATCAAAACAGGCTTGATCTGAGAGACCCTTTTGTCCCACCTCTCAACATCTGTTTGACTGTAACCAGTACATATTGTATGTGTGATGTTTCTTACTTTAAAACTCTTTTGGGATAGAGGGCAGCATTTTCACTTTTGGATGAATAGCGTGCCCAGAGTGAATTGCCTCCTACTCTGTCCCAGATGCTAATATATGCATATTATTATTAGTATTGGATAGAAAATATAGAAAACACTCAAAAGTTTCTAAAACTGTTTGAATTATGTCTGTGAGTATAGGTTTCTCAGGCGAAACCCTGAGAAAAATCCAACCAGGAAGGTTTGTAGTTTTCAAAGCTTGGCCTACCGTATACACATTGAGATATGGATAAAGTTGCACGTCCTACGGCTTCCACTAGATGTCAACGGTCTTTAGAAACTTGAATGAGGATTCTACTATAAAGGAGGGGCTCAATAGACCTCTTTGAGTCAGTGGTCTGGCAGAGTGCCTTGGTCTCATGACGCGCGCTCCTGACAGAGTTACCTCTCATTCCAGTGCTTTTCTTCAGACAAAGGAATTCTCCAATTGGAACATTATTGATGTTTTATGTTAAACACATCCTAAAGATTGATTGCATACATCGTTTGACATGTTTCTAAAAGACTGTAATGGAACTTTTAGAGTTTTTGTCTGGACGAAGTGCCTGCGCCTCATGAAGATGGATTACTGAGTTGAACATGCTAACAACAAGTGGCTATTTGGACATAAATTATGGACTTTATGGAACTTTATGGAACAAATCAGTCATGTATTGTCGAACTGGGATTCCTGGGAGTGCCTTCTGATGAAGACCATCAAAGGTAAGTGAATATTTATGGTGTAATTTCTAACTTCTGTCGGATATTCCTCTGGATGTTTTGGGTTCTGAGCGCCGTTCTCAGATTATGCTTTTTCCGTAAAGTTTTTTAAAAATCTGACACAGCGGTTGCATTAAGGAGCAGTCTATCTTTAATTCTGTGAATAACAGTTGTATCTTTTATCAATGTTTATTATGAGTACTATGAGTATTATGAGCAAAATCACCAGATGTTTTGTAATCAAAACATTACTGCACATAACGCGCCAATGTAAACTGAGATTTGTGGATATAAATATGCACATTATCGAACAAAATATACATGTATTGTGTAACATGATGTCCAATGAGTGTCATCTGATGAAGATCATCAAAGGTCAGCGATAAATTTTATCTCTATTTCCGCTTTTCGTGACTCCTCTCTTTGGCTGGAAAAATGACTGTGTTTTTTTGACTTGGCTATGACCTAACATAATCATATGTTGTGCTTTTGCTGTAAAGCATTTTTGCAATCGGACATGATGGGTATATTAACAAGATGTTTATCTTTCATTTGCTGTATTTGACTTGTTATTGTGTGAAAGCTACATACGCCTGCCTTAGAAAGGTTAATCATAGTTGACTGAACCAGATACAATGAACCAGTTTCATTGTATCTCTCCATGGCTTTTTTCTCCAACCTATGTCTGCTTCTCAATTGCTAAGTGTGTGAGTTTGTGTGGTTGAGGAATGAGTCAGGGCGTCAGAGTGTGTGACTGTGTGACTGTGTGGCCTAATGACCCAGTGGGGGCCTCATCCTCTACATCATGGCTGTTTATTCCTTACCTGTCCAGACCATCTATATGGCCATCTACCATATACGTAGGTTAGTGTTTCTCATCATGAATCTTGTTCTGGAGATTGGCCACTAGCTGGTACAGCCACAATGTTTTTAAACCTAACCCTAACCTTAAAACGTAATACACTGCTAACCCTATTGCCTAACCTTAAATGAAGACCAAAAAGCTAATTTTTGTTTTCATGACTTTTTACAATATAGCCAATTTCAACTTTGCAGCTGGCCTATCTAGTGGAAATCGCTCAGTTCTGCCTGCAGGACAAGACTCATCCCAATAAACGCCAACCGTTTTGTTTTACCCAGTATTTGTATGTCATTGTTGCTGGGCTCCACTCTTCTCCTCAGAGCTGCCAAAACACATGTAAAACTATATTTTTCATGGACAATTTAGCAAAGCCTGAGCTGGATATTTAGAGGCAGCATTATTTATGAGAACCCAAGTCAAGCAGCTATTGAGGACTTTCTATTCCTCTCCCAAGACCTGAATTTTTTAAATGTTAAACTACAGCAATACATTTCCTACCAAAGCCCTTTCCGACCTGTACTCTGTACTTATGTGTTTCATAAAGTGTGGTTCATTCAGAGATTAGTGCATACTCCAATGCTGCATTCGTAACCAAGTGGGATGTGGGAAGTTACCAGTTGTGAAGTCGTAAATACCAGTTGAATGCATTCACGTGCTTTGAACTCATTGAGAAACTCCAACTGGCCAAAAAGCTGGGTAAACCATAAACTAAAATTAAAGCTATCAGGCTTGTAAACACATTATAGTGTTCAAAAACCATACAGATAGATGTTTGTCCTTAGTAGGTGATGTCAGAGGTCAGCATGTGGGAGAAGTGAGAGCTCAGAATCAGTGGTATAGGCAGAAATTCATTGATGGCTAAATTTCGGAACTCAAGTCATCATTAAATTATCATAAAAGCATACATGTAGACTATCCTATATCCCACTGTAATCAATTAGACACAACACACCATCTAATGTGATTTTGCATTACAGACCAAATAATGTTGTAGGTCTATGTAAATCCGTGACTCTTGCAGTTAACATGAGACTTACTTAGACCTAAAAATAATAAACCATAGACCTAAAATTAATAGACTGAGACTACTGTCGAACATAATGCCCTGATATAACAGTAATAATCACAATAGGCAGCAATAGCCTATCAAAGACTAGAACAGTGGTCACCAACCTTTTCATAGTCAATCATGGTTTTAGCCAGAGTGCAATTCTCTGCTGGAAGCGGGAGATCAAGTGTGCCTACAATGCATTGTATGATACCAATTAAATGATCAATAGCCTATAGGGCCTAAATATAGTACATGAAGGAAAAGCACAGGGCAAAGTTCTATTTCCAATTAAATTGAATTCCTAAAATTGATAGGCTATTGACATTGAACGGAAATTCATATTGTTATGGGAGGGACAATTTTCTCCATTTAGGCCTATCCCTTACTATAAGCCCTTTAGAGTCCCTTATATTTCAAAACTCGAGTCTCAAACTAGGCTATATGATAACACTGGTATTAGGTCAGTTATTGTAGCCTATTACTTGTGAGGCACATAGGAGCATAAATTGAAATTATCACTCTCTCCCTGCGGAGGGAGAGAGTGCGAGTCGAAGTGAAGAAGCGTGTTTTATGATTTCTAAAAGTGTTGAATACAAATAGAGTTGTAATGTTTATCATTGTCTCTGAATGTACTGAAACTGTCTTTAAGGCCACTGCTCCAGACCAGCGCAAGGGGGAGTTAGAGCACTGATTATACTTACTGGAAAATAGTCTTTCAAAATTAATGGAAGAGGCAAGTGGAAGGGGGAAAATACAGCATTCAGAGGTCAAGACAGCGCTGCTCTGAGACAAGCATGGGGACTGGTTTTGATAAATCAATTATATTTTGATTTTCACGGAATCTCTGTTTATGTATTGGTTAGACTACAATTAGGGTGTGGAAATGTTAAGATGATTTGCTCTTAGTACTGTAGCCTACTCCCGACCGGTCACTTTGTACAGCGCCATATTTTCTGAATGGAAACCCTGAGGGTTTCGTTTTGTTTTTTTCTTGGAATAGAAACACCATAATATTTATCAAATTAATTAACTTGTTATGGCAGCAATCCACCTATCAGGATAAGTGTTATCAACAACTGTTGAATAGCATAGCGCTACATTCAATAAATATTACTACAAATATTTATATTCATGAAATCACAAGTGCAATATAGGAAAACAGCGTTTAGCCTTTTGTTAATCCACCTGTCGTGTCAGATTTTTAAATTATGCTTTACAGCTAAAGCAATCCAAGGGTTTGTGTAAATTTATCGATCGCACGACAAAACATTAAGTACACTTAGCATCAGGAAGCTTGGTCACGAAAATCAGAAAAGCAATCAAAGTAATCGTTTACCTTTGATGATCTTCGGATGTTTTCACTCACGAGACTCCCAGTTACACAACAAATGTTCCTTTGGTCCATAAAGATTATTTTATATCCAAAATACCTCCGTTTGTTTGTCGGGTTATGTTCAGAAATCCACAGGAAAGACAGGTCATGACATTTTGTGCAAAACTGATAGAGACATACCCCAAGCGACTTACAGCTGTAATCGCAGCAAAAGGTGGCGCTACAAAGTATTAACTTAAGGGGGCTGAATAATTTTGCACGCCCAATTTTTCAGTTTTTGATTTATTAAAAAAGTTTGAAATATCCAATAAATGTCGTCCAACTTCATGATTCTGTCCCACTTGTTGTTGATTCTTCACAAAAAAATACAGTTTTATATCTTTATATTTGAAGCCTGAAATGTGGCAAAAGGTCGCAAAGTTCAAGGGGGGCGAATACTTTCGCAAGGCACTGTATCATGCAGCCTGTCATTTTTGTGTTTATTCTTTTTCATAACGAGAAGTTTGATGTCGGACATGTCGATAGATGTAGTGTAGACCAGGCTTTAGTTTTTCACTGTTTAGTACACTGCCGTACTCACTCTGTTTAGCACATGGCCTCACATGTGAATCTTTAAAGAGATGAGTGGGGCTAAGGCTTAAGAGGGTGTGAACGATGCTGAATGGGTGTAGACAAAGAAGAGCTCTCCAGTAGGCGTACCAAAACAAGGCAATTTTCTCAAAAGTGGGGTTAAAAGTTTATCAACTTTCAAAGCAGAATTACTTTTCCATTGTTCCTCAACTATAGGTTATGATATACCATTTTCTATCACTGAGTCTCTACTTTTATTCAATGTAAAAAAAAACACAATTTCAAATTTACATAAGTCCCAATCGAGCCGGTCGGTCACATTTACCATGACGTCTGTGTTATTATGGAGGAATAAATAATAATACATATTTTGTATACTCGTGCTGGACTCAAAAATGTGGGCTTAGTAGTAGACTTTTGTCACGGAGGTAGATGTACTGTATGTACCCTGAAAATATTTAGATATCGAACCACCTCAGATTTGGCCAATTATTAATAAAAATATCTACAAAATGTAAATACATATTTAGACTTACTGCTATAAGCCCATACAAACGCATTGAATAAAAGAGTCACTACATGGAACAACAGATAGAGATATAAGAAAGATCGGGAAACATATATATATTTTTTACATGTATTTAACCTCTTATTTTTGGCACTGAATAGTTTCTATATATACTGTACTTCCATTCCTTTTTTTTCCAAACCAACCAACATGTAAGTGTTAGCGAGAGTCTCACATTTCCATAGAGGGGTCATATTAGTGTGTAGCCCAAACTGTTCGGCCCCTACAGACAGAAGTTGGCAGATCGGCTGTACCGACCTCAGACTAGTCGCAAGACGCTTGTGGGGGTCGTGGACAAAACTGATAACGCCACCGTGTTTGTGCGAGTCTCATCTTTCCATAGAGGGGTCATAATCGTTTCTAGGCCAAACCGTTCAGACCCTACAGACGATTTTGTGAGAAGACTGATTTTCGGGATACTCTACCTCATGGTCTGACAAACACCACTCTAGCTCTGTCACCTTTCACTGCAGATGAGGAAGTGCGACATAGGCAGATGCGGTGGATTGAGACCTATCCGATACAAAAAGACACCAGATATCTTAAACTGACAGATTTGTATGGGGATTGTTTTGTTATGCATATCAGAGTTCCACGTGGGAGCAGACATCGCTCCTAGGGGTTGTTAAAATGTAGTGTACACCCAAATTTTCATGGGTTGTAGGTTGAAGACATCAGGGCTTAGAATAAATACAGGACTTGTCTAACAGGGAAGTATGCACTTACATTCAACATAATCAGGGTTTACAAAGCCCTGATGTCTTCAACCTACAATGTATATTTGACTAATGATCTATGTGTTCTCTACTTCTCGGCTCTGGCTTCAGCTCACCACATTGTGTCATTGTCTACTGTTCTGGACAACAAAGAGAGGCGCACATGAAATCTTATTGTAGCCCCTGTGGTGTACTGTCACTGTAGAAGACAGACAGGTGAGGTAAGGTACTCTAGCGTTCGTTGTCTCATTAGTAAAAGCAGGGGCTTTGATTTCAGGCCACATGCAATAGGTACTGAGTCTCTGGAGACTTTCCCATATTGTGAGTAGACTTCTTCATCCATTTGTGACTCACAGATCTCCGTAGCTCATCGTTATAGCTGAACGTTTTACTGACGTCAAGATAGGTTAAGGACCTCTCTCAAGACGACAGCCCTGTCTCTGGCACGACTAATATCACTCTCTCAATCAGAAGTCATTCACTTGCTACCTTTTCTCTCTGACTCCAGGGCTGAGTTCCTGGTATGCAATTAGCATATTATTACTTCTTTATATGTGAGAGGATAAACCACTCCAAGTGAGGAGATGAGTTCTATAGTGTTTTGATTGACTCGCCAGAGGTTCTTTGAGATGCATAACAGGTGCAGGCTTTCTGTCACTGCCGTCACGAGCAGCCTGTCACCGCCGGGCCTCCGTCCTTCCATCCTACCGCCCCTTTGCCGTGGCGAGATAATTAGAGTTTCGGTGAATCACATGAGAGGGCACGCTCTGATGCCAGCCGACAGTCTCTCCAACTTTCCCAGCAAATGAGAAATGTCATCCAGAACCCAAACAGAGGCAGGCTGGAGGGGTACACTAGAAGGGTGTGACAGTTTGTTCCACTAAAGTTTGGTTGGCTGGTACCCACCAGACAGATGGAGGAGGAGTAGGAATAGGAGGAGGAGGAAGAGGAGGAGGGGAGAAAGTAGAGGGAGTTTGAGTATCTACAGTATCTGCGAGCTGCCAGAACAGCTTCAATCCTCCCTGGCCTAGATTATATACATGTCTGCAAATCTATTGAAGAGATGCGACACCATTCTTCCACGAGAAATTCCTTTTTTTTGTATGGTGGTGGAAAATGCTGTTTCTGGCATTGATCCAGAATCTGTGTTCAAGTGTTCAATTGGGTTGAGATAATCTGATGACTGAGACACACACACACACACACACACACACACACACACACACACACACACACACACACACACACACACACACACACACACACACACACCCTTAAAAAAACCTATACTACTTCGAGAACCTTCTTTCAAAGTCATTGATAGGGCAACTTGGCATTTTTATACATGACCCTAAGCATGACAGGATGTTAATTGCTTAATTAACTCAGGAATCACACCTGTGTGGAAGCACCTGGTTAATATACTTATTCAATATACTGTACTTTGTATCCCTCATTTAGTAAATTGTTTCCTTTATTTTGGCTGTTACCTGTACAGTACATTTTTTACATGTCATTTTCCCCACCCTGACACTTTGACACAGAGAGTGACGTGTGTGTGTCACTCTTTGCGTCAAAGTGTGTGTGTGTGTGTGTGTGTGTGCGTGTGTGTGCGTGTGTGTGCGTGCGTGTGCGTGTGTGTGCGTGTGTGTGTGTGTGCGTGCGTGCGTGTGCGTGTGTGCGCGTGCGTGCGTGCGTGTGTGTGTGTGTGATGGTGCCACCATGTTAGCGTTCCTCTAATTGATCTGCTGCTTTCTTTGTGTTCATCTCGTTCACATTAACATCTCATGATCTATTATCCATAAGTCCATGAATTGCAACATAGAGCTTCCTATATTACGCCTACCATGGTATTCCTAAATGTGTACCACAGAAAGACACAAAATCCAGTAAACCTGTTTTCTGATACTTTTCCACAGAGGATGTGGAAACAAACCAGTATAAACACGAACAAGTACATTCCTGTGTAACATTTTCAAAGTGTTCTCTAGCTAAGAGCCGCCTGCTCAGTGCTTGAAAGTCCACCTCGTGGCAGAGGTTGAGAAGACCCCCTGGAATTAGCCTGAGCACCACTTGTGTGGTGGTGTGCACCACTTGGTTGTGCACCACTTGTGTGCTGAATCAATGAATGAGATTTAAATTAAACTTAGGAGATGAAAGCCCTTCACCCAACGCAGCAGATGCTATCCAGCAGTTAGCTGCTGAATGGGCCACTGCCTGAGACGAGGAGGGGGGGATCCAGCCAGAGAGCTCTCTCTCATTTCCTGGGTGATGTGGGCTAATGGTAGTGATATTCAATGGAGAAAATTAGCTCTCCTAAGGTCTTAAAGGCTCTGGTGAACATAACAGTCCATCCCAGGGAGAAGTGGATGCCGAGGAGGATGAGCCATTATAAGTCCTTTTCAGAGCCATCACTTCCTATGTGACGCCACTCAGCAGAGCTGCTCTGGTGGGAGTACTGATTATAGAAACAATATGATAGTATACTGAATGACCCTATAATACAAGTAAGATTAAAGTGTTCTGCCTTATGTTTGGAATGGAATGGTAGATCAAACTATAGTTCACTGATGAATAAAATATGTAAAATGTTAGGTTTGGAATGAAAAAGAACATTTCAAGATGGATTGCAAAACGAGCACACATTGACAGA
Organism: Oncorhynchus gorbuscha; assembly: GCF_021184085.1. Lineage (NCBI taxonomy): Eukaryota > Metazoa > Chordata > Actinopteri > Salmoniformes > Salmonidae > Oncorhynchus > Oncorhynchus gorbuscha. Next base: position 46,210,461 of record NC_060175.1, read on the forward strand.
TACTGTACATGAACCAAACAACAGAGCACATCTTTAAGAAACTTAGTGTTGCTCCCTCATTGTGAACCAGACAGTGTCCATGTTAGTGTTTACCATTCCCCTGCTTCTCTGTGTGTCTGCAGAGCACTAAATTGGATTTGTGATTTCCGTCTCCCGGCCTGGCTGAGAGGTGAGCGAGGAGCGATGAGCTAGACATTGGCTTGGCTGGGGGATGATTTGGCAGATCAATCCCTTTCCTCTGTACGATGACCGCCATCTATCATTGTTTACCCAGCCGCCTCTTGTGAGAAACTAGATGGCATCCATTCCCAGAATGCCTTTTTGCTCAGACATTTGCACCTGCCCTGCCCGCTTGCCTGGCTGTGTCGGCTGGCCAGCCTGCTCTGTTCTGCTGCTGTCGCTGTGTCTCAGCCAGACAGATAACACCCATTTGATCAGGGAGAAACTGTAATGGCTGGTAGGGAGTGTGGCTAAACGACTGTCTGTCATTGGTCCTTATGAGCAGGCCGTCCTCCCAGCCTGACTGTCAGTAAATACATTGACCTTTTTAAAAACCTTCCCATCCCACTGCTGCCACTGGTTGCTGGTTGTGAATTTGGTGTCAATCAGCTTCATTCATCTATGCCACAGTCTGGTATAGCCAAGGAACAGCTGGTTGGTCTCCTGTGGGGTATGTGTATATGTTCTCTCTCTCATGAGAAAGATGTTTTTGTGTGTGTGTGTGCGCGTGCGCATTTATGTGTGGGTGTGCACATTTGTGCATACATGTGTTTGGAAAATGGGACTGGCAGGAGAGCAGGTCACCTGACACTACTCCCGTGTTTGGTTGGTCCTGCCCGCTGTGGCACACCTTGCCCCTCCTTGCCTGTCTCTGCCTTTCTCCACCAAAAAACATCCTCCTCCCCTGCAATCTGCCCAGCCTGGGAGGGGAAGCCTGGCCTGGCCTCATTATCAATGGTGGTACCATCAGATCAAATAATTGCCCACAGATAAACTAGGCCTGCCATAAAATTATCAGAATTCTCACCTGTCTCTGGCATCTTATTTAACCAGACAGAAACACCTTTTACTCATGGACGATTGCTTGCAGGAATAGACAACTGTTCAGTTTAGCATCATCATGCACAGAGATGTGTAGGATTTGTACATTTTTTATGGACTTTATCATATCGGACAAGCTTCCCTGACAAATGTGCCCATTCAAATTCCCCCTGAATAAGTAGATCACATATGTACACAAATGGTAATATTTTGGTGATACAGTATGTTGTATCAGTATTGATTTCCTTATGAAGTGTTCCTCTTGTGCTGCTGACATAGGCATTTTCAGGATCATATCCTTATCCTGTCACACTCGCAAATCAATGTTTTGAAGGTTAGACTTAAATGGCAGGAACTTCCTCATCCCTCCCCCCACAGATATAAGATTACACATTTCAACCTGAGACATATAATAGACAAACGACAATTTTGACAATACATGTACAAAATGTGTGACATTAGGTATTCAATTGGCCAGTAGAAAGCCAGTCTGACTGTGAACTGTGAACCCATGCAACACTTAGAGCAGATGCTCCACTGTCTGTCTCATAATGTTTTATATTGACATTTTAGTCATTTAGCAGACACTCTTATACAGAGCGACTTACAGTTGTGAGTGCATTCATTTTCATCCATTTTTGTACTGGTCCCATGTGGTAATCGAATCCACAACCCTGGTGTTTCAAGAGCCATAATCTACGAAATGGGCCCAACTCCTGGATGGGTAGTGGGTGATGGACAACTGAGCAATCGGGGGAGAAGGGGCTTTGTAAGGGAGATTACCAAGAACCCGGTGGTCACTCTGACAGAGCTCCAGAGTGTTTACTTACAGTATGTATTATGTAACCACAAATATCATGTTCTGTTGGTCTCCTATTTATCTCAGAACTTTCATAGGAATCCACTCTAGACAGTGCTTCTAATCAGAGTTGTGTAACATATCAAACTACTGTATGTGTGAAGGACACATTTGTGGCACAATATCTCTACTGTGATTTGCCTTTAATTTGATAATCAATTGGTTTGTCTAAGATGCGAGATACTTTCCCCTTGAATCCGAATCTCCTGCCACGTCCCCCAGTGTGATTCTCAGTGTGTTTGTTGTGTGTGTGACAATTGCAATTAGCATATGAGATTAATTCCCATTAGGTCTAAATCAAGGACTGACAAATGTACGCACTTACAGTATATCACGAAACATATGAGACTAGAGTTGGGCGATATGGACCAAGATCCATATCACAATAAATTGCCTATAGTGATGGGATAACATTAAATAGAATGATACGTTACTATCATTAATATGCACCACAGTTTGTTTTAAATTATTATTTAAACTACTACTACTACGAATACTACTACTACCACTATAGGAATCAATTGTCCCATTAACAATCACCCATATAATCAAACTCATTTAATTTCAAACTTCACATTTCTCTAGTATAGGCTACTTATCATAATCAACTGTGATAAGCAGTGGTGTAATGTACTGAAGTGAAAATACTTTAAAGTACTACTTAAGTACTTTTTGGGGGATCTGTACATTCACTGAGTTACAGTTCATACAAGGAAATCAGTCAAATTAAGAAATGCATTAGGCCCTAATCTATGGCTTTCACATGACTAGGAATACAGATCTGTTGATCACATACTGTACAGTATACCTTCAAAAAAAGTTAGGGGAGTGGATCAGAAAACCAGTCAATACAGAGTTGACCAGGCGGTTGATTGTGGCCAATGGAATGTTTCCCGCTCCTCTTCAAAGGCTGTGCGAATTTGCTGGATATTGACTGGAACTGGAACATGCTGTCGTACAAGTCAATCTGGAGCATTATCATACTTAAACATGAGGTGGTGGCGTTGGATGAATGGCATGACAATGGGCCTCAGGATCTCGTCAGGGTAATTTCTCTCTCATAGCCGATGCAGTTTTCTGCCACGTGGGCAGTCAGACATTGGCAGCTTGACATGTACAGAGGTACATTCAAATTGATATCAATAAAATGCAATTGTGTTCGTTGTCTGCAGCTTATCCTGTCTGGACATGGGGTTCCGCTAGCGAAACAGCCAATGAAATTGCAGGGTGCCAAATACAAATCAACAGCAATCTCAGAAATCAAATTTCTCAAACATACAAGTATTAGGCACCACTTTAAAGATACAATTCTCGTTAAGCCAGCCACAGTATCTGATTTGAAAAATGCTTTACAGCGAAAGCTCCACAAACGATTATGTTAGGTCACCACCAAGGCACAGAAAAACCCAGCCATTTTTCCAGCCAAAGAGAGGACTCACAAAAAGCACAAATAGAGATAAAATGAATCACTAACCTTTGATGATCCCCATCAGAGGACATTCATAGGACTTCATGTTACACAATACATGTATGTTTTGTTCAATAAAGTGCATATTTATATCCAAAAATCTCATTTTACATTGACGTGTTATGTTCAGTAATTCCAAAACATGCGGTGATTTTGCAGAGAGCCACATCAATTCACAGAAATACTCATTATAAATGTTGATGAAAATACAACTGTTATGCATGGAACTTTAGATAAACTGCTCCTTAATGCAACCGCTGTGTCAGATTCCAAAAACACTCTACGGGAAAAGCATAATCTGAGTACGGCGCTCAGAGCCCAAAACAGCCAAAATAAATATCCGCCATGTTGCGCAGTCAACATTAGTCAGAAAAAGCGTTATAAATATTCACTTACCTTTGATGATTTTCATCAGAATGCACTCCCAGGCACAATAATGTTTGATTTGTTCGATAAAGTTAATCATTTATGTCCATACACCTCCTTTTGTTAGGGTGTTTGGTAAACAAATCGAAATGAGCGTGCAACCTCCAGCGGAAAGGTCGGACGAAAATTCCAAAAAGTTATATTACTGGTCGTAGAAACATATCAAATGATGTATAGAATAAATCTTTAGCATGGTTTTATCATAAATGTTCAATAATGTTCCAACCGGAGGATTCCATTGTTTGTAAAAAATAAAAATAAAAGCAATGGAAGTAGAGCTACCTCTCATGTGAATACGCGTGACTGAGCACGTGACTGCTGGCATACCTCTAACTCATTCCCCTCTCATTCAGACCCCTTCATAGTAGAAGCATCAAACAATGTTCTAAAGATGGTTGACATCTAGTGGAAGCATTAGGAAGTGCAACATAACCAATATCCCACTATATCTTCAATAGGGGCTGGGTTGAAAAACTACAAACCTCTGATTTCCCACTTCCTGGTTGGATTTTTTCTCAGGTTTTTGCCTGCCATATGAGTTCTGTTATACTCACAGACATCATTCAAACAGTTTTAGAAACTTCTGAGTGTTGTCTATCCAATTCTAATAATATGCATATATTAGCATCTGGGACTGAGTAGGAGGCAGTTTACTCTGGGACGCTTTTCATCCAAAAGTGAAAATGCTGCCCCCTAGCCCAAACAGGTTATACTTGCCCTCACTGCCACACAATGCGAGTGTGCCATCTGCACGTTACAGTTGAAACTGGGATTCATCAGTGAAGAGCACACTTTTCCAGTGTGCCAGCTGCCATTTGCCCACTGAAGTCGGTTATGACGCCAAAATGAAGTCAGGTCAAGACCCAGGTGAGGACGACTTGCAGGCAGATGAGCTTACCTGAGACGGTTTCTGACAGTTTGTGCAGAAATGCTTTGGTTGTTCAAACCCACCGTTTCATCAGCTGTCTGGGTGGCAGGCCTCAGATGATCCCGCAGATGAAGAAGCCAGATGTGGAGGTCCTGGGTTGGCGTGTTTTTATTATTATTATTATATATATTTATTTTTTGTAATTTTTTTTTACCCCTTTTTCTCCCCAATTTTCTGGTATCCAATTGTTGTAGAAGCTACTATCTTGTGTCATCGCTACATCTCCGGTACGGGCTCGGGAGAGACGAAGGTTGAAAGTCATGCGTCCTCTGATACACAACCCAACCAGCCGTACTGCTTCTTAACACAGCGCACATCCAAGAGGCCAGCCAGGAGGGAATTTGTCACACTCCTCTTTGCAGATCTTCTCCAAGTCATTATGGTTTCGAGGCTGACGTTTGGCAACTCAAACCTTCAGCTCCCTCCACAGATTTTCTATGAGATTAAGGTCTGGAGACTGGCTAGGCCACTCCAGGACCTGAATGTGCTTCTTCTTGAGCCACTCCTTTGTTGCCTTGGCCGTGTGTTTTGGTCATTGTCATGCTGGAATACCCATCCACGACCCATTTTCAATGCCCTGGGAAGGAGGTTCTCACCCAAGATTTGAAGGTACATGGCCCCATCCATTGTCCCTTTCGTGCGGTGAAGTTGTCCTGACCCCTGAGCAGAAAAACACTCCCAAAGCATGTTTCCACCTCCATGTTTGACTGTGGGGATATGTTCTTGGGGTCATGGGCAGCATTCCTCCTCTTCCAAACACAGCGAGTTGAGTTGATGCCAAAGACCTCCATTTTGGTCTCATCTGATCACAACACTTTCACCTAGTTGTCCTCTGAATCATTCAGATGTTCCTTGGCAAACTTCAGACGGGCATGTATATGTGCTTTCTTGAGCAGGGGGACCTTGCGGGCGCTGCAGGATTTCAGTCCTTCACGGCGTAGTGTGTTACCAATTGTTTTCTTGGTGACTATGGTCCCAGCTGCCTTGAGATCATTGACAAGATCCTCCCGTGTAGTTCTGGGCTGATTCCTCACCGTTCTCATGATCATTGCAACTCCAAGAGGTGAGATCTTGCATGGAGCCCCAGGCCGAGAGAGATTGACAGTTCTTTTGTGTTTCTTCCATTTGCGAATAATCGCACCAACTGTTGTCACCAAGCTGCTTGGCGATGGCCTTGTAGCCCATTCCAGCCTTGTGTAGGTCTACAACTTGTCCCTGACATCCTTGGAGAGCTCTTTGGTCTTGGCCATGGTGGAGAGTTTGGAATCGGATTGATTGCTTCTGTGGACAGGTGTCTGTTATACAGGTAACAAACTGAGATTAGGAGCACTCCCTTTAAGAGTGTGCTCCTAATCTCAGCTCATTACCTGTATAAAAGACACCTGGGAGCCAGAAGTCTTTCTGATTGAGAGGTTGTCAAATAATTATTTCCCTCATTAAAATGCAAATCAGTTTCTAACATTTTTGACATGAGTTTTTCTGGATTTTATTGTTGTTATTCTGTCTCTCACTGTTCAAATAAACATACCATTAAAAATATAGACTGATCATGTCTTTGTCAGTGGGTAAACATTCAATCCTCTGCTGATTTTGTATGCTTTTTTCCCTCATTGTATCAAGAGAACATCCCTGGTATATCCTACTGCCTCTGATTAGGCGGACTCACTAATCACACATGTGTTGTTTGTAAATTATGTCTGAGCATGTGCCCTGGCTATCCGTAAATTCAAAAAATAAGAAAATGTTACCATCCGGTTTGCTTGATAGAAGGAATTTGAAATGTAAAATGTTGCATTTGTTTCTGAAGTATATTTTAGCAATTAAATGTACTTTTGATACTTAGTATATTTAAACCAAAAGATTTTAGTCTTTAACTAAAGTAGTATTTTTCTGGGTGATTTTCACTTTTACTTGAATCATTGTTTATTAAGGTATTGTTACTTTTAAGTATGACAATTGGGTCGTTTTTCCACCACTGGCGATAAAAGGTTTATTGTCCCAGCTCTGTATGAGACTCCAATATGATATCATAGTACCAACTCAAGTGGAGATTGTAGTGCCAATTTTAATCAACAATGAGGAGAGAAAAGGTCAATCACCAATCAGGATATTACTTTATTCAAAACGTACTAATAAGGAAAGCATGGAGTAATTGCTTCTATAATGACGAGGCTGGTCGGCTCAACACTTCCCAGTGTTGTGGCGAGTAGCTCTGACATACGAAGACCACAAATGTATTTTATAGAAAAGATACGCCCTTTTAGTCTTCATGACAAACAACAGATGCATGGAATGGGTCACAAGGTGAAACTTGATATATGAGAAAGGAGTATCCTGTCAGATAGCATTTGCTGTGAAGACTGTTCTTATTGTTTAGTCTGGCCCCTAAGACGAGGCTCTGATCTCGTTCCTGGTACTTCATAGCACAGAAACTCCAATTTATTCTATGCATAAATCAGTCAACTCCAGATACTGCCATCTCAAGTAAAACCCCTTCTTGACCAAATGCCTGGACAAGCTCACTGAAGGGAGTGAGCCTCTAGGTCATTCACTCCCCCAGGATAGGTGCAACATCATAGATGACATACAATTGTTCCAGACACTACCTCACATATATTTTCTCAGACCTTATCTCCCCCAAGGAGGGAGTGACTGGCTCACAGACATTGTGGAGACAAGTAAGTGGTTCCCCATCAATCACGCCATCCCTTCACATGGTTTAGAATAGTTAAAGACACATTCACATATGAAGACAATGTTCCCTCCTGTCCTCTTCTCTTTCTGATATTCTGCGTAGCACCAGAGACATGTGAAAGACAAGCCTGACCTCTCCCCTCTCTGGGCCCCAGGTGACTGAGTCCCAGCTGAGGGAGGAAGTGCAACTGCCATCACCAGAGTCCGAAGGGATACATTCTAATAACAAGCATATCATATAAGCATATTATGCAGATAAGACATCTTAATTATCTATGTTACTGTACCTAACTAATTCTGATTCTTCCTCCACAAAAGCTGTGTTGTACAGTGCTATTATTATTATCATTATTAGGTAATATCATTAATTATTGTAGAACAGTTATAGCATCTATTTGAATTGAGCTAAATGCATGGGCTAGTTTGCTTGCTTTTGGTTAACTATTACCCGACAACAGTCAACAACATTTCTACTGTATGGAGTACATGAAGTGCACATTTTATTAGAAGTGTCCATTATATATATATATATATATTTTACATTTGCTGTCACTGTGTTTATTTAACATTGCACGGCAGCTTACCTAATGAACTGTTGCCAACAGCCAACCTGCCAGCTAAAGCAAGGGCATTTTAACACCAGGTGCTTTGGAAGCTTAAGTATTAAGTCTAGTTAAGCGTGACATGAGATGATGCATAAACATATAAACAGATATTGTAGCGAGGCCTATAATTGAACACTACCCCTAACTGTACATGGGCCATAGTTTGCCATTTGATGTAGCACCACTCTCACGCTGAGCAAGATGTCAAGAGCCAACGTTACCTTCTCACTCCACTGAGACACCTATCATCCCACTCAGATCAACAAGTACACTCTCAACAGTGTGGGGGAAATGTACAGTCTTGGCCAAATGTTTTGAGAATAACACAAATATTAATTTTCACAAAGTCTGCTGCCTCAATTTGTATGATGGCAATTTGCATATATTCCAGAATGTTATGAAGAGTGATCAGATGAATTGCAATTAATTGCAAAGTCCCTCTTTGCCATGCAAATGAACTGAATCCCCCCAAAAGTTTCCATTGCATTTCAGCCCTACCACAAAAGGACCAGCTGACATCATGTCAGTGATTTTCTCGTTAACACAGGTGTGAGTGTTGACGAGGACAAGGCTGGAGATCACTCTGTCATACTGATTGATTTCGAATAACAGACTGGAAGCTTCAAAAGGAGGGTGGTGCTTGGAACCATTGTTCTTCCTCTGTCAATCATGGTTACCTGCAAGGAAACACGTGCCGTCATCATTGCTTTGCACAAAAAGGGATTCGCAGCAAGGATATTGCTGCCAGTAAGATTGCACCTAAATCAAACATTTATCGGATCATCAAGAACTTCAAGGAGAGCGATTCAATTGTTGTGAAGAAAGCTTCAAGGCGCCCAAGATAGTCCAGCAAGCGAGAGGACCGTCTCCTAAAGTTGATTCAGCTGCGGGATCGGGGCACCACCAGTATAGAGCATGCTCATGAATGGCAGCAGGCAGGTGTGAGTGCATCTGCACGCACAGTGAGGCGAAGTCTTTTGGGGAATGGCCTGGTGTCAAGAAGGGCAGCAAAGAAGCCACTTCTCTCGAGGAAAAACTTCATGGACAGACTGATATTCTGCCATAGGTACAGGGATTGGACTGCTGAGGACTGGGGTAAAGTAATTTTCTCTGATGAATCCCCTTTCCAATTGTTTGGGACATCAGGAAAAAAGCTTGTCCGGAGAAGACAAGGTGAGCGCTACCATCAGTCCTGTGTCATACCATCAGTCCTGTGTTATGCCAACAGTAAAGCATCCTGAGACCATACATGTGTGGGTTTGCTTCTCAGCCAAGGGAGTGGGCTCACTCACAATTTTGCCTAAGAACACAGCCATGAATAAAGGATGGTACCAACACATCCTCCGAGAGCAACTTCCCCCAACCATCCAGGAACAGTTTGGTTACGAACAATGCCTTTTCCAGCATGATGGAGCACATTGCCAAAAGGCAAAGGTGATAACCTAGAGGCTTGGGGAACAAAACATTGATATTTTGGGTCCAAAGCCACTAAACTCCCCAGACCTTAATCCCATTGAGAACTTGTGGTCAATCCTCAAGAGGCGGGTGGAAAAACAGAAAACCCACAAATTCTGACAAACTCCAAGTATCTATTATGCAAGAATGGGCTGCCTTCAGTCAGGATGTGGCCCAGAAGTTAATTGATAGCAAGCTAGGTTGGATTGCAGAGGTCTTGAAAAAGGGTCAACACTGCAAATATTGACTCTTTGCATCAACTTCATGTAATTGTCACTAAAAGCCTTTGACACTTATGAAATGCTTGTAATTATACTTCAGTATTCCATAGTAAAATATGACAAAAATATCTAAAGACACTGAAGCGGCAAATTTTGTGAAAATTAATATTTATGTCATTCTCAAAACTTTTGGCCACGACTGTACTTAACATTATAAATACATTTGCACACCTCATTAATAACTGATTCGTCTTTTGAAGAGGGAAAATAATACTCTAAATCTAAAAAATTATCAATAAATCAGAGCCCTATTTCTCCCTGTTGAGTCACACTCAAATTTGATGGTTTATGTGAATCAAATGCTGAAGTTTAAATAAAAGAAACACAGGAGGGAGTCATTTGGCCACAGCATGTTTGTTACGAATCCCTTTTGGCCCGACAGTCTAGGGGGGATGGTAATGAGACCCGTAACATAACTCATGCAAATTATTATTGTGACAAAGTAAAAGTGTGCACGGAATAACCACGACAACAGAAATCTACCGTCAAACTCTAGGTTTATTTATAAACACACGGTAATGGGGGGAGCAGGATAAGGGGCTGAGCTGGACCCAAGGAAAGAAACAAATATACAAAAACACACCCCTAAGCTAGACTAGCCTACTTCAACAGCTAACTAACTAACCAAAAATACAGTGGGTGGTCCGCCCAGTCCTACCTAGTGTATTTAACAAAGTTCACCTACGGGTAGTGTATGCCCATGGGCGACTTGTCTTGGTTTCCCCTTTTCCCACCAGCAACAAACAAACACCATAACCAAAAACAATACTCACAGGTGATGACAAAGTGCTATGGAGGTGCTTTAAACAAAAGAGAGGTTAAGACACAAAGCGAGAGTGAAACACAGAGACCTACAGACATGGCATTTACAGAGAGATTGAGCTAGAGATTGAGCTCTAGAACAAACAAATGATGGGGTTTTTAAACCATGGGGAAGGAACTGTGATAGGATAGGAAGTAGGAGGTGTGTCTTCTGATTGATGATTGATTGTTGACTGATTGGGGAGTGATGGTTTTCACCTGTGAGGGGAGAAGGAGAGAAAAGAAACACACACACAGGACACACACACAGGATAACTGTATCCATAACAATGTTGATTGGTTGGTGATTGCATGCGTATTTGAGCTGCAGGAATATGTGTAAATGTTGTGGGAGTATGGATCGGATGAAAAACATGTCCTATCCTGTTTTTCCTTCGCCAGTGCAAACTTCCACCAACGTCTGAAGAGTTTGTGACATGGCTCATTCTAAGTGTTTTTAATGGCACTTTGTTCATTCTAATGGTTTTATACTGTTCAGTAAAACAACAACCAAAAGTTGGAATATAGTGGGCACTTTGAATACAGTGTTGTTTGACATGACAATGAATGAACAAGCCAGGGAGGTGTTATTGTGACAGGGTAGGAACTAAAGTGTTGGTCAGTGTTTCCTTGTGTTGGTCAGTGTTACATGAAATATTTTTATCTTTCTGTAGATTTGATGTAGCTAAAATATTCATGCTTCGCCTATTCCCCTCTGATTTAGAATATACTGTTGCACAAACATCATGCTTATCTAAGCTTACACCAGCACTGGTATCAGGCTGGATTAGCTCACCATATAAGTTTGCTCTGACTAAGTACATTTAGCTAGCCAGCTAAATAGTGATTAGCATTAGCAGCTAACCATTTATTTAAGCCTCAACTTGCTAAGAAAAGACAAACTAGCTGTTTGCAAAAAGTAAAATACGCAAACTAATAGTGTGATTATAGAACGCTTGTGGATTTATATTAAGAAGCAAAGTGGAACGCGACATCGTTATCACCAATATCTGCAGCATTGACCATGCAGACTGTCAGCGCAACTAGTTGTTGTGACTCGTGGTAGTGCAAAAACTGCTCTCCTTGGAAGGAGCGAGAGAGATGACTCAAGTAGCAAACAGAGTAAACTATAAAAACGTACATTATTACATGTGGCAATTAAACATTAAATCAAACATTAAACATTAAAATACAGTTAAACAAGGTATAGTAAAAACTCAAACTTGTCCGTGCATCAATACCTGTATATAGTAAAATATGGTATATCGCCTAGTCCTAGTCATGGGTACTCTCGCATCCCTGCTGTGAAAAAAAGAGTGAAACAATAAGTATAGGAACTTGTTCACATGGCAGTTCTATCTTCTCTTAATTAGTTGATATATGCATTACACTTTATGCTATTACTGTAGCCGCATGTCTCTCTCTCTCTCTCTCTCTCTCTCTCTCTCTCTCTCTCTCTCTCTCTCTCTCTCTCTCGCTCTCGCTCTCGCTCTCGCTCTCTCTGGCTCTCTCTGGCTCTCTCTTGCTCACTCTGGCTCTCTCTGGCTCTCTCTCACTCTCTCTCGCTCTCTCTCGCTCTCTCTCGCTCTCTCTCTCTCTCCCTTGCTCTCTCTCGTTCTCTCCCCACTACATGTTCACGAGAACGCACCCAATAAACATCTCAAAAGGGTTGCCATTACTCTGGTACAGTCACTGCAGTATGTGGAGATACAGTATGGTTTCTGTAGAGAAGGCTTGGATCAGGTCAATACACCAGAAGCTATAGCGAGTCCATGGAGAGACAATAGCAGAGGATAGCACTTTCATTGTAGATATTTGAAAAGAATACTATCCAGTATGATGGTAAAGACAACAACAACATGGATCATGACATACTGTAGAATGATTTGAGAACATGGAATAAGTGTTACAGGATCGGCCAGAGCGAATCTGCTGTGTTCTGTCGTCGTGTTGTGTTGGAGGCGCGTTCTGTTGTGATGCCCTGTGTTGCATTGCATTGTGTTAGAGGCGTGTTGTGTTGCATTGAATTGCATTGTGGTGTGGTGTGCTGCGTTGAGTTTTTCTGTGTTGGAGGTGTGTAGTTGTGTTGGAGGCATGTTGTGATGTGTTGAAGGAGAGTCAGATAAAGCCTTGGCCAGGGTATGGTAGGCCTAATGAGTTCTCACAACAGGCAGGGTGTCAGGAGAGCCAACCCAGTTTCTCTTCTGCCAGGGGTACAGTATGTGTCAAGCTCAGTATTTAGCCCGTGATTCATGCCAGTCCACTGGTCTAAATCCAATTTATCAGCAGTAATAGACCAGAGAAATTGTCTCTTATAATATAACTGGAGTACTAGAGGGACTAAGCAGAAATGAAAGGGCAACATAAGGCACTTCATTGACTACAGCACAGGCACTAACAGGTCAGTTCATAGTCTACAGTATAGAATCTGCTCTGAAACAGTAACCAACATGGACAGTTGAATAAATAAGACATCAGTCTGAACACGGAACAACTATCACACTCAGCTTGTGTGTTTGTGTGTGTGTGTTATCCCAGTAGATTACTGATGATGTTATTGCCCTGTTCTGCAGTGTTTAAGAGCAACGGACAGGCCACAGACAGTTGTGAGCGATGTGATTGAGATATGAGAGCCAACCCTTTTCCCCTGGCCTGTTTGCTCTCTCCATTTCCCAGGGTTGAACTATGGCACTCACGCTGCACATGATGTGGCTCAACAACAAAAACAACAACAACAACTGGTCAATTGTCACTCATTTGCTCTGAGGCACAGCAGTAGATATTGGGGGCAGTGTTCATATCTGCTGGGATGCCATAAGAACAGGGGGTGGTGTGTGTCTGCCTGTGTGTGTGTGCCTGTGTGTGTTTGCCTGTGTGTGTGTGCCTGTGTGTGTGTGCCTGTGTGTGTTTGCCTGTGTGTGTGTGTGTGTGTGTGTGTGTGTGTGTGTGTGTGTGTGTGTGTGTGTGTGTGTGTGTGTGTGTGTGTGTGTGTGTGTGTGTGTGTGTGTGTGTGTGTGTGTGTGTGTGTGTGTGTGTGTGTGTGTGTGTGTGTGTGTGTGTGTGTGTGTGTGCCTGTGTGTGTGTGTGTGCGTGGTTGTTTGAGTATGTGTGGGATAGTAGGCATAGAGGGGTGTAGGGGTGTTGGGGACTGTTTTTAAGCTAGGATATCCATCATGGGTCATTTCAACATTCGCCTTCCGCCATCCTGTCTCATTTGCTCTCTCTCTCTCCCTCCCTCCCTACCACTCTTTCCATCAGTATGAAACTGCTGTCAATTTTCCACAGCTATGACTTATTTGTTTTGTTGGGATGCTCCTCTGAACATTGCTCTCTCGATGTCTATTTCAAGAGCACTGTAGCACAGGTAATGAACTCTCCTATTCTCTATTCTCATCTGGAGCTCAGCTAGGGAGGAGTGGGAGAGAATGGCTCCATCTGCGCCACAATGATTCATCTTCAGTCTCTGAGGACATAGTGCTCCAAAGACATGTAGCTACAGCCCCCAACACACCTAAATGCACCTCAATGCCATCAGATGCTCCTATTTATACACCATGCATGTCCACAGGCATCATGCTTGACTTCTCATTTTAGGTTAATTGCTCTATTGCCATTAGTTGTAATCTCAATTTTTTAAAAAAAAATTCATGAAGGGACTCAGTTTTTCGAGCATGTTGATTCTGTGTTGACTCTCATCTGGGTGGGTGTCACAAATTGGTCAACTAGTTCTGCCTGTTGACTGACTGGCCAAGACTTCCTCTTATCTTTAAAGCAAGGGACTCCTTCTGTCCTGTCTCCTCTGCTCAACCTCTCCTTTCTTCACCTCCCTTCACGCTCCACCAGCCAGGCCTCTTAAAGACTTCTCTCCATCCCTCTATCTTCTCTCTCTCACCCTTCCTCTCTCTTTCTCTTGTCGAGGCGTAGCTCTGGGGAACTTCCCCTCATGATTTTTTAATCACAGCCATATCTCAGGACACAGGTTGAGGTGAAATGCATTTTGTGTGATCAATGTTTTCTGGCTTCACATTTCGTTTTAATCAGGGTATCATCTCTTGTCATCGGAGAGAGCAAGAGAGCTCTGAGCCTGGTAGTCTGCTCCCTGAGCTGCTGCTGCTGCTGCTGCTGGAGCATTAGCTCATGTCAGGCTCCCTATCCTGGTGTCGTAGTCTTACTCAGTACAGGGAGATAGATGGGCTGTGGGAAGATGAAGTGTTCACTCTTAGAAAAAAGGTGCTATCTTGAACCTGAAAGGGTTCTTCAGCTGTCCCCATAGGAAAACCCTTTGTGGGACCCTTTTTGGTTCCAGGTAGAACCCTTTCCACAAAGCCCTTCCCATAAAGTGTTCTACATGGAACCAAAAAGGGTTATACCTTGAAACCCAAATAATCCCTTTTCTACACTGAACAAAAATAGAAACACAATATGCAACAATTTCAAAGATTTTACTGAGTTACAGTTTATATATGGAAATCAGTTAACTGAAATAAATTAATTAGGCTAATCTGCACAATTCACATGAATGGGAACCCAGATATCCATCTGCTGGGCACAGATACACTATATATAAAAAAGTATGTGGACACCCCTTCAAATGAGTGGATTCGCCTATTTCAGCCACACCTGTTGCTGACAGGTCTATAACATCTACCACACAACCATGCAATTTCCATTGACAAACATTGCCAGTAGAATGGCCTTACTGAAAAGCTCAGTGACTTTCAACATGGCACCGTCAGTTCATCATATTTGTGCACTGCTAGAGCTGCCCCAATCAACTGTAAGTGCTATTATTGTGAAGTAGGAAAGGAGCAACGGCTCAGCTGCGAAGTGGTAGGCCACACAAGCTCACAGAATGGGACCGCTGAGTGCTGAAATGCGTAACACGTAAAAATCGTCTGTCCTCAGTTGCAACACTCACTTCCGAATTCCAAATTACCTCTGGAAGCACAGTCAGCACAAAAACAGTTTGGGGGTTTGAACTTGCAACCTCACAGTCACTAGTCCAACACTCTAACCACTAGGCTACCCTGCCACCCCAGTGACACATATAGTGGTGGCAGCATCATGCTGTGGGGATGTTTTTCATCGGCAGGGACTGGGAAACTGGTCAGAATTTAAGGAATGATGGATGGCGCTAAATACAGGGGAATTCTTGAGGGAAACCTGTTTCAGTCTTCCAGAGATTTGAGACTGGGACAGAGGTTCACCTTCCAGCAGGACAATGACCCTAAGCATACTGCCAAAGCAATGCTCGTTTGGTTTAAGGGGAAACATTTAAATGTCTTGGAATGGCCTAGTCAAAGCCCAGACTTCAATCCAATTGAGAATCTGTGGTATGACTTAAAACCCATCCAACTTGAAGGAGATTGGGCAGTTTTGCCTTGAAGAATGGGCAAAAATTACAGTGCTAGATGTGCCAAGCTTATAGAGACATACCCCAAGAGACTTGCAGCTGTAATTGCTGCAAAAGGTGACTCTATACAATTTTGACTTTGGGGGGTGAATAGTTGTGCATGGTCAAGTTTTCTGTTTCTTTTTGTCTTATTTCTTGTTTGTTTCACAATAAAAAATATTTTGCATCTTCAAAGTGGTAGGCATGTTATGTAAATCAAATGATACAAACACCCCCAAAACATATTTTAATTCCAGGTTGTAAGGCAAAAAAATAAGAAAAATGCCAAGGGGGTGAATACTTTCGCAAGCCACTGTACATGTGAACGTGAGATTTTCACATGAGAAAACTTTTAACATGTGAAACTACAAATCTCACATGCAACTGCATTTCAGGTGAGGTGAAAAGGTGGTGTTAATATGTGAACTTAATACATGTGAGAAAGAAATTTATGTTTTATTGTGACGTACACCGGATAATTTGAGTGAAATGTGTTGTTTTACAGGGTCACCCTGGAGCACATTAAGGTTAAGTGCCTCAACATATTTTTCACGTTGTCAGCTCAAGTATTCAAAACAGCGACCTTTCAGTTACTGGCCCAATGCTCTAACCGCTCATGCTAAGATTAAAACTTATAGAGAAAATGTGATGATGTTGTGGTATCTCTGTGAACAACATTACAGCAGTGGCGGAAATCAAACTTTGACATATCGTTTTGAGACAGCTGCTTCACTGACAAGCATCATTGTAACTCATCTAAAATGCTCCTTGTAGTTTTTCTCTCATAACATCAGCAGTAAGTGTGCATTTGTACGTTCACTTTCAGGTAAATATTACCATCTCTGGATCAGAGCTGCGATCATGTTACAGCAGCCTATCACATTGTTCCTATTGGGGTCTTCGGTGTGCGTTGGATCAAACGGGCTGCAGATCATACAGAATCACACAGAATCTAGTGCAGTCCTGAACTCCAGCAGGAGAAGGTCACGGCTCACTCCATTATTCATTGAGCCTGTACTATGGCTGCAGATTCTTAAGGAGAGAGAGAGAGAGAGAGAGAGAGAGAGAGAGAGAGAGAGAGAGAGAGAGAGAGAGAGAGAGAGAGAGAGAGAGAGAGAGAGAGAGAGAGAGAGAGAGAGAGAGAGAGAGATAGAGAGAGAGAGCGAGAGAGAGAATCACTCTTCATACAGGGATCCCCCCTCTCAGCCCCGGTAGTGAACCGTACCATTACTTGACACGGCAACCTCCTCTCTCCCTTCCTCTACTCAGACCCCCTCCTCTCTCTCCCTTCCTATATTCTGACCCCCCTCCTCTCTCTCTTCCTCTACTCAGACTCCCCTCCCCTCTCCCTTCCTATACTCAGACCCCCTCCTCTCTCTCTTCCTCTACTCAGACTCCCTCCCTCTCTCCTTCCTATACTCAGACCCCCTCCTCTCTCCCTTCTTCTACTCAGACCCCCTCCCCTCTCTCCCTTCCTCTACTCAGACCCCTCCCCTCTCTCCCTTCCTATACTCAGACCCCCTCCTCTCTCTCCCTTCCTATACTCAGACCTCCCTCCTCTCTCTCCCTTCCTCTACTCAATCCCCCTCCCCTCTCTCCCTTCTTCTACTCAGACCCCCATCCCCTCTCTCACTTCCTATACTCAGAACCCCTCCTCTCTCTCCCTTCCTCTACTCAGACCCCTCCCCTCTCTCCCCACCTATAGTCAGACCCCTCTCTCTCCCCACCTATACTCAGACCCCTTTTTTCACCCACCTACACTCAGACCACTCTTTCTCCCCACCTACACTCAGACCCCCTCCCCTCTCTCCCCTACTCTACTCAAACCTCCTCTCTCTCCCCAGGTCTGCTAAACCCACCTATACACAGACTCCTCTCTCTCCCCACCTATACACAGACCCACTCTCTCTCTCCCACGTCTACACAGACCCCTCTCTCCCCCACCTATACTCAGACCCCCTCACTCTCGCCAACTATACTCCGACCCCCTCTCTCTCCTCAGTGTCCCCCAACCCCATGCTACCTCATCAAATAACCCTTTTTTATTCAGGGATTTTCTCTGCAGCTCCACTACCAGTTGTCTCCAGGTGTCTCTTCAACCATGCCATTAGAGCCCTTGTTAGAGACCCCTCACCCCTGGGGAAGATGAAGATATGATAGGGAGAACAGAGATAAAGACCCCTCTATCTCTATCTCTCCCCCCCTGAGCTCTGCTAGCCCACAACACACCTCCCACACCTATCTCGATCATCACCCTCTCTCCAGGAAGGAGAGACCCCAACCTACAATCACTACTCCTCTGCTTACTGTAAATCTAGGATACTAAGCCTTTGCCCAAATGCAAACTTTTCACCTTTGCATTCTCAGATGGGAAGAGAAGACAGAAAACACGAAACTATGTTTATTTACACTACATTCTTAGAAGAAAGGGTTCCAAAAGGGTTCCTCGGCTGTCCCCATAGGATAAACCTTTTTGGTTCAAGGTAGAACCCTTTCTGGTTCAAGATGTAAGCCTTTTGGGTTCCAGATAAAACACTATGTAGAAAGGTGCCTCCATTGAACCTAAAAAGGGTTCAACCTGGAACCAAAAAGGGTTCTTCATAGGGTTCTCCTATGGGGACAGTCCTAAATATCATATTCCTTCTCTTGCCCTTATTGTACCTTTTTGTTTTAACTTGCATGAGTTGTTCCCTCTGGATGAGGATTGCAGGGATCTCCAATGATCTAAACGCTTAGTAAATCCCATAGCAACCTATTTCACACACTGCGTAAACCCTCAACCCCTTTTAGCCAGCTACCATAGAAACATACATAAATCTCTTCTTATAAGTCCAATCACCCCTGGAAATCTCCAGAGATACTTAAAGAGGGAAATCTAAACTGAGTGTACAAAACATTAGGAACGACTGCTCTTTCAATTATGTAGACTGACCAGGTGAATCCAGGTGAAAGCTATGATCCCTTATTGATGAAGGGGAGGAGACGGGTTAAAGAAGGAGTTTTAAGCCTTGAGACAATTGAGACATGGATGGTGTATGTGTGCCATTCAGAGGGTGAATGAGCAATACAAAAGAGGTTAGTGCCTTTGAACGGGGTATGGGAGTAGGAGCCAGGCACACTGGTTTGAGTGTGTAAAGAACTGCACAGCTGCAGGGTTTTTCACGCTCAACAGTTTCCCATGTCTATTAAGAATGGTCCAACACCCAAGGACATCAGTCAACTTGACACAACTGTGGGAAGCATTGTAGTCAACATGGGCCAGCATCCCTGTGGAATGCTTTTGACACCTTCTAGAGTCAATGCCCTGAAACATTGAGGCTGTTCTGAGGCCAAAAAGCAGTGCAACTCAATATTAGGAATGTGTTCCTAATGTTTTTTACACTCAGTGTATATCTTACATCACATCCCCACATCCACTATTCCCCACCTCCACAGAACAATGAAGAATGGGATAATTCCAGGCCTGCAAACTCCACCTCAACTTTTAATAGCAGCATACAGTATCAGCAGAATTACCAGTAGCTCATCTCACAACGCAGGAGCCCTGCAAGAGTGTGTCAGCCCCAGAGGGGTTTACCAGGGCTTTGATCTAACGCACAATACACACTTGAGAGCACGCACGCACATACACATTCGCAGACACACACATGCAGACACACACACACACACAAACTTACACACACTTCCAAGCCCTTTGATATGGTTCCAGGCTCTTAGCGGGTGATTAGAAGAGGCGACCCAGCTAAGGTTAGAGTAATGGGAGGAAACAGAAACCTGCTGCTGTTTAGTCAGAGGAATCCAGGGCTCTCTTTATTTAGAAAGAGGAGAGGAGAAGAAAGATTCTGCTTAGGGGATGGGGGAGGAGAGGAGGGGAGGAGTGGAGGATGGGGGAGCCATGGGAGGAGAGGAGAGGTGAGGGGGGAAAGAAGTGAGAGGAAGGGGGTCTTTGCTAAGAGTTAAATTTACACCCCAGTATGTCACCCCTCAGACGGCAATTACAATTTCTCTACAGAGGATGTACATGCGTCTTTGCGTGTGTTTATGTGTGTATAACCCTGTAGGTCTAAGCCTTTTGGGTGGGAATTGTTCTAAGATTGATCATACTATGGATCATTGTGCTATTTAGCTATTAAATGTGGCCTTTACTGCTATAGCACAGAGAAACCTATTGAATAACACATTCAAAAATGTCAAAAAACATAGTCACCAAATAAATCAGAAGAAACAAGGTTTGGAAATGTCTGTTCGATATCTAGGAGATATAAGAATGCTCAGGAGATATATATTATTATAATAATTATTATTAATAATAATACGTATTAATATTATTATAATAATTGTTTAAAAATATTATTATGAATATTTAACACATATTTAACCTATCTTCATACTTCCATTCATACATTCAGACGAGTCCCCTGACACTTGTGGGGGTCGTAGAGGAAAACGGAGAACACCATTGTGGTCAAAACCATACAGACGCTACAGATGTATTCGTGAGAACACCACTCTAGCTCTGTCACCTTTCACTGCAGATGTGGAAGTGTGACATAGGCAGATGTGGTGGATTGAGACGAATCCAATGCAAAATATCTCTGGCTTAAACTGACGGATTTTGATGGGGATGTTTTTATCATGTAACTTAGATTTACGCACCAATGCGTCAATTGACTCTAGGAATATACACATATGTGTGTGGCCATGTGCGTATGTGTTTTTTCCAAATGTTACACATGCACTTGTTGGTGGTATAAGGTCCATGAAATATTAATGCCCCTCTCCTCTTAATGATTCATGCATTGTATTTGGATACTCACCTCTCTCCTCTTCATAATTGGTTTGTTAAAAAAAGATGGAGGAAAAAGGCTTTCACAGAGCCAGTGGAATTCGGTATCTGTTTAGAGAAGAAAATAGCTCTGAACTCCCAGTACAACGCACATAAAATTAGCCCTAGCAATCAGGAAAGAGGTACTGATTTATTAACAATATTAAAGCTCTCATTATCAGGGGTGAGTTGAAAGTGGTTTGATTTTCAGATCTGCAGAGAAATATGTTGTGCCAGTTTAATGTGTTGATCTAAAATAAACACATTTCCATTATGATGGTTTATACCCCGATTACAATCGATTGGAAGGCCACAGTTACCGTTTCAGGCTGATTAAAATAAGTTATCCCCATCACACTGTAAGCATCTCTCTCTCTGTCCCTCTCTCTCTGTCTCTCTCTGTCTGTCTTGCTCTCATCTCTCTCTCTCTCTCTCTCTCTCTCTCTCTCTCTCTCTCTCTCTCTCTCTCTCTCTCTCTCTCTCTCTCTCTCTCTCTCTCTCTCTCTCTCTCTGTCCTCTCTCTCTCTCTCTCTCTCTCTCTCTCTCTCTCTCTCTCTCTCTCTCTCTCTCTCTCTCTCTCTCTCTCTCTCTCTCTCTCTCTCTCTCTCTCTCTCTCTCTCTCTCTCTCTCTCTCTCCATTCATCTTGGGTGGACCAGCAGTAAACAGTAATAGGGTTGTGGGTGAAGGGAAAGTAATGAAGTGAATTGTGTGGCCTGCAGTAGGTTAGGCAGTTGATTGCCAGTATGTCTCAGTGTCAGTAATATAGGGTTACCTCCTAAATGTAATCAGTTACAGTTACCTGTATCAGAATTGCAATCATTAACGTAACTTTTGAAATACCCAAACTCAATAACATAATCTGATTGCTTTCAGTTACTTTTGTACTACTTTCCTCGTAGCCCTTTACATTCGTACCCATATAAGGGTTATTGACCTATATTGACTTGTGATGGCAGAGTTTGCAAAACAAATGCCATCCTCATTGATAATCATCATCATGATATCCTTCTGCCAGGTAGGCCTACTTTGCAGACAACCTTTACTTGGGAAGCTTTTAGAAATGCTCATTCAAACAGCACATGACGACTGAATTGACATCCCATAGACTCAACTAAGACTTAGGACCAAACCTTTTCAATACCTGGTTTGCATACCCATTGTTGCTTTAGTTAGCATTTACTGGTACATATCGTACGTTTAAACACGTTTCCTACCTACCCTACTGTGCTGAGATAATTCAACAAAAAAAATATATATATATATATTTTAATTCAACATTTAGAGGGGGATCTGCAGTGCCCTCAGCACCCGTACTGCCCGCAGCTATGACCCTATCTGCTACCGATGTAGTTCCTCTCCTGTGAGCTGCTCCTTGCCACAACCAGTTGAGAGAGCTCGCTCTTGTTGCCTGAAATAGTATATTCCATTGAAACTAGGCTGTGTGCAGCGCTCATGTGAATATATTTCAGGTGCTTGGCAGTTGTGTAGGATTTCTCTATTGTACTACATAATTGATCAATCTTATACCTCCACTACACTACTTTGATACGCATCAGTGGGGATAAAAAAGTGAGTATATTATAGCCACAACACCACTGGTAATCTGGTTACTATATTTTTGCTGGTAATTTAACTGATTACAGTTGCCGTTTTTTGTAATTAGATTACATGTAATCAGTTACTCCCCAACACTGGTTGTGGGTTGAGCCTTCTGTTGCAGAGAGAGAGGCTAGTGCATACATGGCTACAATCAATTGAGTAGGCACACAAATGTGAACGCGCACACAAACATCATGCTCATATCAGGCAGGGTAGGACTTCTGAGAGACTCAGAACAGGACTTGACTGTAAGCCTTTGACATGGGTGAGCTGATCTCTCAGTACATCACCATCTAGCTCAACACTTACAGGCTTAGAAAGTTCCCCGAAGTGTGCTGCATCCGGGGCCAGTATTATTTTTGTGTTCATGCACAACAAAGATAACTCATTTAGCTCGTGCAAAACATGGATATTCCAGAGTCTGCTATATCTGAAGTGTGTAAATGGCATTCAGTGACCTCAGTGTAAATCGCGTTATAGGATGGTTAACAGAGTGAAGCTGGCTAGCTACTGTATTAGCATGAACACAATATTTTCCTACTACCTCAGGTTCAGGGAAATGATTTCCGTGGTGCACCATAGCAAACACTTTTCTGCCTCGATTTGGAGCCACACCTCAAAGCCGTGTGTTTTGCTCAGCATTTGAATTGATTATCATGCCACTTAGTAAATCCACACCTCCTAAGTCTCAAACAGCCCCACACTATTACCAGGCTCTATGCGCCAGCTATTCGAGCCTAGGGACGAGGTTATATGGATAGTAACCTGAGCCACTGTCCTAACCCGAGCCTCCTCTCTACAGTAAAAGTATCACAGTGGCAAAGACATTTCAATCACAAAGACACCCTGTGTCATTAACAAATGTCTGCTAGATCATATAACTGGATGCTCTGTTTAACTACCATACTGAATATTACTTGGAAAAAACTGTAATTCTTTTCGGCGCAGATGCCAGAAGGACCCTATCGCCCATGTGATAGCATGGGATTTCAGACATGTCATTTAAACTCAACCCCATGCAACACTCTATCGATTGTTAGCTTTACTTCAAAGTTAATTCTCGTCGGTGATGTCGCACCGTGGAAAGAAAAAACAAAAACGATAAACTACAAGGTTTGGAGGAGGCACTCAATAACCTGGTTTCTCCTCAATAACCCTCCCTCGCTCTTCTCTACAGGAAAGGTCAGACCCTAGTGAATCTATCGACACGCACTGCCATAGATATCTCCCCCAGTGACAGGGGGCACTTTTTTATCTCCCCAAGCCGACGTTGGCCAATGACTAATGAAGATGGATTCAGTATATTATGGGGACAATAACTTCCAGGAAGAAATAAATCCTGTCAGGGATGTTGTGGAGGACGGGGAAAAGGTAGAGAGAGGAGGGAGGGAGAGGGGAAGACGGCGGGAGCGAGTGGAAGGGACAGAAAGAGAGCTGTAGATGGAGAGAGAGTGCAAAAAGGATGGAAATACAGAGACATGGAGATTGATAGAGAGAGTGTGAAAGGAATAGAAAGAAGGAGAGATGTAGATGAGAGAAAGGGAACAAGAGGGCTAGACAGAGGGGGAGAGGGAGAGAGAGGGGGATAGACAGAGGAGGGGCGGGAGCAATAGGGTTAGACAGAAGGAGAGACAGAGATGGAGAGAGAGGGAGCGAGAGGGACAGACAGAGGGAGAGAGATGAAGAGCTGTAGTGTTGGAGGAGAGCAGCTCTCAGGGGCATTTATTCTACTGACTATCAAGACACGTCATCCAGGGGCTGGCATGGGAATGTGTGGGTGTGCTGCTGATGCTGTGTGGTGCACGATCATATGATGTAAGACTGGGATAACAAAGACCTGACAGAGAGGTACTGATGGAGAGATCATGGGAGAAGACATATTCACACAAACTGCACATTGCATACAGTACATACTGTACGTTATCTCTCTGGTCGTCTGTCGGTTTTTGCCGTTGACGACTCGTGCCTGTCACTTCGGTTTATTGTGGGTTCTTGAGTGGCTCGGGAGTCCGGGTTTTGAAATGCAGACACTGAGGCACGATAGTACACAAACAAATTTGCAAAAACTAGCAAATGCAATGCATATAAATCACTCGCAAAGTATAGACTAATCACACAGACATAACATGTCAGGGTTGAACCTCCCTGTTGAGTTCTCTGAAGATAGCAGTAGCCACCCACATCAGAGAGAAATCAACACTTGTGCTCTGAGGAGAGGCTGCTAACAGCTCTGATGGATGGGTAAATGACATACTGCACACCAATTACAGAGCACACAATTATAGCCCTTCATCATAACTGTACTACCCGAGGGGAATAGTAAGAAAACAATCTTTCCAAGACCGCTACACTCTTAGAAGAAAAGGGTTCCAAAGGTGTTCTTCGGCTGTCCCCATAGGAGATCCCTTTTTGGTTCCAGGTAGAACCCTTTTA
Organism: Oncorhynchus gorbuscha; assembly: GCF_021184085.1. Taxonomy (NCBI): domain Eukaryota; kingdom Metazoa; phylum Chordata; class Actinopteri; order Salmoniformes; family Salmonidae; genus Oncorhynchus; species Oncorhynchus gorbuscha. The sequence goes on from NC_060175.1 coordinate 46,235,269, forward strand.
GGTTTTAGATAGCACCTTTTTTTTCTAAGAGTGTATGTGTACTCACGTGAGATAGACACACTGTACATGCTCCTGTTAGTCGTACACACACACTCCGTGAGCTCTGGACAAAGACGGACCCTTTCATCTTCCACAATGTCTTACACGAGCAGGTGTCTTCCCTCGCAAAGGCAAGGGGAAAGAAAAAAACTCATGTTTTTTGCCTGCTTGCATGGTATAACACACTGACATTTTAATAACCTTATGTAAGCGTGCCCTCGCGAGGCATATCTCTCTCTCCCCCCTCCCTCCACACCCCCTCTCATGTCCTGTCACTCTTTCCCCTGTAGCCACTAATCATATCACTGACAATGCCATCTCCCCACGCACACACACTAGTTGGAGATTGCTGTTACGGGTAACTAGCCCCCATCTCTCTCCCCTCCCCTCAACCCATATAATGGGGTTTGAATGCATGGTGCAGTGAGCTCCTCTCCATCCCCTCCGTCTCCATCTGATCTGGATAGCCAGCTCCCACCCCCGTGCTGTCCCTTCCTTTCCCCACTCTGGGGTTATGTTGTGATGGGTAAAGACATGCGTCCAAGACCTTAGGCCCCGCATCTGGAGCCTGCCACCACCATTCTGAGCCAGCATGCCTATGAGCAGCAGTGACGACCACCCCAGGGCCCCTGTCCCCTCTCGCCAGGTTAGGAGCACAGGGGTGGCATGCTACAACACTGCCAGCTGGGCTGCCCATTCCTCACGGGAGCTCTGGCTGTGTGTGTGTGTGTGTGTGTGTGTGTGTGTGTGTGTGTGTGTGTGTGTGTGTGTGTGTGTGTGTGTGTGTGTGTGTGTGTGTGTGTGTGTGTGTGTGTGTGTGTGTGTGTGTGTGTGTGTGTGTGTGTGTGTGTGTGTGTGTGTGCGTGTGCGTGTGTGTGTATGCGTGCCAGACACCAGCGGGATGTTTTATTTTGTTGTAGAGGAGAGAGGAGTAGAAGAGAGGAGACCTAATAGGAATGAATGGTTGCTGTGGCGCGGTCTATAGAGAGACAGCCCTCCATCTCACTTACCTCCTTGTTTGCTCAATTTCCTCCATGTACCACAGAGCACCTGGGGTCTGCTAACAGTCTCCCACCGCAACTCAAAACAGGGGCCACCCGAGATAATAGCCAATCCAGCTCTGCCGTTCCCAAATCCGAGAGGGCCAAAAGACCCTGCTCTTTGTTTAAGATTTCCAATGAACAAACCCATGTCTCTGTGTCTGCCTGCAAACCATTCCAAACCATCCAACCTTATATAATGAACTTTTTTTCTCTTTCTCTTTGCAATGATGCTGAAAATGACTTCGAAGGCTGCCGTTTTTATAGACAATTGTGCTATTATGTGTGTTTTTTTGTGTTATTTGTAACTTGTACATAAAGTTTCTGTCACCATCTCTTATGACCAAAAATAGCTTCTGGATATCAGAAAAATGATTACTCTCCTTGTACTGGACAAAACATTTTTCTTTAACGAGTCGGACATGAAGGATTTACTTCAGACAAAGGCCCAAATCCACGTCATTCGCATGAAGAAGAGACAAAGATATAGGGTTGTAAGAATCTCCTCCTTAAAGTTCTGGGTGCCTTGATGGCTTAAGTTAGGTCATCACGGCATGAAGAAAATAAGCGCAAGGATGAACCTCTCAGACTGGGAGCGGGGATAGAATGGCTCCCAGAGACTGAGGTCAACCTCGACAATGAATTGTCTAGTGACGTCAGGAGTAACTGAGACACCTGCTCACACGCAGCGTGGGTGCCTTGTGGCGAGTGTGAGAGAAGAGAGAGCAGATAAACCGCATCTACCGTCAGTCCTATTAGCCAACGTGCAATCAGTGGATAATAAACTGGATGAGCTCCGATCAACACTATCCTACCAACGGGACATTAAAAACTGAAATAGCTTATGTTTCACTGAGTCGTGGCTGAATGACGACACGGATAACATACAGCTGGCTGGGTTTTCAGTGCATCGGCAAGATAGAACAGCTGCCTCCTGTAAGACAAGGGGAGACGGTCTATGTCTATTTGTCAATAACAACTGGTGCACGAAATCTAATATTAATGAATTCTCGAGGTTTTACTCAACCGGGGTAGAGTATCTCATGATAAGCTGTAGACCACATTATTTACCAAGATAGTTACATCTATATTTTTTCATAGCTGTTTATTTACCACCACAATGCTGGCACTAAGACCTCACTAAACCAACTCTATAAGGCCATAACCAAACAAGAAAATGCTCATCCAGAGGTGGCGCTCCTAGTGGCCATTTTACCTCATTTCTACCAGCATGTTACATGTGCAAACAGAGGGAAAAAACTCTAGACCACCTTTACTCCACACACAGAAACACGTTCAAAGCTCTCTTTCATCTGATTTGACAAATCTGACCATAACTCTGTGCCCCTGATTCCAGCTTACAAGCAAAAACTAAAGCAGGAAGTACCAGTGACTCAATCAATACGGAAATGGTCAGATGACGCAGATGCTAAGCTAGAGGACTGTTTTGCTAGCACAGACTGGAACACATTCCGGGATTTTTCCGATGTCACTGAGGAGTACATCACATCAGTCACTGGCTTCATCAATAAGTGCATCGATGAAGTCGTCCCCACAGTGACCGTATGTACATACCCCAACCAGAAGCCATGGATTACAGGCAACATCTGCACTGAGCTAAAGGGTAGAGCTACCTCTTTCAAGGAGCGGGACTCTAACACTGACGCTTATAAGAAACCCCACTATCCCCTCTGACGGACCATCAAACAGGCAAAGTGCCGACTCACGTCTGTAGTCATGAAGTGCTTTGAAAGGCTGGTCATGGCTCACATCAACACCATTATCGCAGAAACCTTAGACCCACTCTAATTTGCATACAGCGATACAAGGGCGATGCTCCCGGGAAATTTGAGGCCTGGTGAGAATAATATCGCGTGCTTGTCAAATTGGGAATGAGAGACTGATGAAGTGTGTGCAGCATGCACAAGAAACAAATCAAAGCTCCTGTCTTTCATGCAACTTTTTCCAAATCATCTTTAGAGCTATCATGCAGCCTAGAATGTGTTAAAATCAAAACATGTAGTCCGACTTTTGTATGACAGCAAAAGTTGCATAAATCTCTCTGAATTAAGCATATAAGAGGACCTGTTTCTTTGTTAAACGCTCAACACAGAACAGCCACATATGCACACTCCCTCAGAAATTGTTTGAGGAAAATATCCTTTCTATTATATTCAGCTATGTTCACTTGTATTCTTCATATTATATGCTAATATAGAAAAATACATCTGAATTCTAAGCAAATACTGCTAAATGAACTAGTGTAGCCCATAGCCATATCAGGGCCTAGCATAAGGACAACTCAGAGTATGCTATTCTGTTCTTCTGAAATAGACTACATTTTCTTCATGTCATGTGTGGTTAGACCTGTCTAAAATAAAGAATGGATTTATTGTGATGGTGTATGTTATATTAAATTGATTTTTTAGACTTTTTAAAATGTAGATGTTACAAAGAGCTGCATCAGTGGCTATGCGTGGAAGCCAGGAGATGCTAAACGTGTTTACGTTAATTAATGGTCAATTACCATGCGACCGGCAGTTACTGGCTGACAAAGGTTCATGACCACTACAGCCCTAGTCAGACCATGAGATCCTGAAAATCGGCCTTCTCATGAACAAAAGTTTTACCTTCGATTTGCTTCCTTTAATACTCCAGGCAACAAGGTGGCAGTAGCTTGTTTCGCTTATGCCTACTGTAGCTAATATAAGCTAACTATCAAGCTGCACTAATGTGGTTTCATGCATAGGTGTAATAGGTGGCAGGGAAGTCAGGCACAGGAGAGTCAAATGGAGTGTAAAATGGAGTCTTTTAATAAAGTCCAACGAGTATGCTCCATAACACTAACTGTACATAAACAAACAAACATGGGTACGAGGACCCGACGCGCACCTATACAACAATCACACTACACTGACAATAAAACAATCTCTGACAAAGACATGAGGGGAAACAGAGGGTTAAATACACAACAGGTAATGAATGGGATTGAAAACAGGTGTGTGGGAAGACAAGACAAAACCAATGGAAAATGAAAAAAGGATCAATGATGGCTAGAAGACCGGTGACGTCGAACGCCGAGCACCGCCCGAACAAAGAGAGGCAACGACTTCGGCAGAAGTCGTGACATGCGGTTGCTAGCTAGCTAGAATTTGTAGTAAGCTTTTTTTGATACGAACTAGATGGTCACAACTGGAGAAGTAGTGTAGCTAGCAACATTACAATTAAATCACAATGGATTTGTTTTTGAATGAAGCAGCTGAACAAGAACAGTCAAAATCATGTTTTTCATGAAATTGTATTTTTTTTTTTGATGAAACCAAATCAAAGCGTGATTACCAAAGTATAAAAAATGACTGTTGCATCTACATTGATAAAGGTTGATCATAAAGTTACTGGTTCCCTCACCCCATGTCAAACACTTGGATTCAGGAGGTGGAATTATTAAGGGGATAGGGTGACATCACTCTGTCATTTTAATAGACCATTTAATAGATGTTTTCTTACTTAATTTTTTATAAGTACCTCCTTGTAACCAACATCGGAGAAGTCATGTTTGTAGAGGGGTGTGGTTTATATAACTAGATAGCTACTCTACTGGTCCCAGAAATTGACTGTACGGTGTCAGTAAATATAACAAAAAGTTTACACTCTTTCTCTGTGTCTGGTGTTAGCTAGTTACTGGCTAACTAGGTCTTCAGCTGGCATGGAACAAAAGGCAGGGAATGGTTGTTCAAAACTCTGACGCAGTTCTCATGTTAAAATGTAATCAGTGCTGTTTTGAATCGCAACATAATATACATGCTAAATGGGAGACATATCACAGAAATTGATATCACTGATGAAATTTCAATGATGGTTGAGTTGCTTTGTGTTTCACCAAAGTAGCTTGAGAAGATTTTACTGCAACACTGCTTACTGCATTCCAAGTTTCTTGACATAAGCAAGAAACTTGCCTTTGTCCTTTGTCCCACCTCCCACACATGCGGTGACCTCACCCTTTACAACCAGCATGTCCAGAGATACAACCTCTCTTATCATCACCCAGTGCCTGGGCTTACCTCCGCTGTACCCGCACCCCACCATACCCCTGTCTGCGCATTATGCCCTGAATATATTCTACCATGCCCAGAAATCTGCTCCTTTTATTCTTTGTCCTCAACGCTCTGGGAGACCAGTTTTGATAGCCTTTAGCCGCACCCTCATACTATTCCTCCTCTGTTCCGCGGGTGATGTGGAGGTAAACCCAGGCCCTGCATGTCCCCAGGCACCCTCATTTGTTGACTTCTGTGATCGAAAAAGCCTTGGTTTCATGCATGTCAACATCAGAAGCCTCCTCCCTAAGTTTGTTTTACTCACTGCTTTAGCACACTCTGCTAACCCTGATGTCCTTGCCGTGTCTGAATCCTGGCTCAGGAAGGCCACCAAAAATTCTGAGATTTCCATACCCAACTATAACATTTTCCGTCAAGATAGAACTGCCAAAGGGGGAGGAGATGCAGTCTACTGCAGAGATAGCCTGCAAAGTAATGTCATACATACCCAAACAGTTTGAACTACATTTTTTTAAATGACTCTCCAGAAATACGTCTCTCACTGTTGCCGCCTGCTACCGACCCCCCTCAGCTCCCAGCTGTGCCCTGGACACCATTTGTGAATTGATTGCCCCCATCTAGCTTCAGAGTTTGTTCTGTTAGGTGACCTAAACTGGGATATGCTTAACACCCCGGCAGTCCTACAATCTAAGCTAGATGCCCTCAATCTCACACAAATCATCAAGGAAGCCACCAGGTACAACCCTAAATATGTAAACAAGGGCACCCTCATAGACATCATACTGACCAACTGGCCCTCCAAATACACCTCCACTGTCTTCAACCAGGATCTCAGCGATCACTACCTCATTGCCTGTATCCGCTACGGATCCGCAGTCAAACGACCACCCCTCATCTCTGTCAAACGCTCCCTAAAACACTTCTGTGAGCAGGCCTTTCTAATCGACCTGGCCCGGGTATCCTGGAAGGACATTGACCTCATCCCGTCAGTTGAGGATGCCTGGTCATTCTTTAAAATTAACTTCCTCACCATTTTAGATAGGCATGCTCCGTTCAAGAAATGCAGAACTAAGAACAGATATAGCCCTTGGTTCACTCCAGACCTGACTGCCCTCGACCAGCACAAAAACATCCTGTGGCGGACTGCAATAGCATCGAATAGTCCCCGCGATATGCAACTGTTCAGGGAAGTCAGGAACCAATACACTCACAGTCAGTCAGGAAAGCAAAGGCCAGCTTCTTCAGGCAGAAATTTGCATCCTGTAGCTCTAACTCCAAAAAGTTCTGGGACACTGTGAAGTCCATGGAGAACAAGAGCACCTCCTCCCAGCTGCCCACTGCACTGAGGCTAGGTAACACGGTCACCACCGATAAATCCATGATTATCAAAAACTTCAACAAGCATTTCTCAACGGCTGGCCATGCCTTCCTCCTGGCTACTCCAACCTCGGCCAACAGCTCCGCCCCCCCCCCCGCAGCTACTCGCCCAAGCCTCTCCAGGTTCTCCTTTACCCAAATCCAGATAGCAGATGCTCTGAAAGAGCTGCAAAACCTGGACCCGTACAAATCAGCTGGGCTTGACAATCTGGACCCTCTATTTTTGAAACTATCCGCCGTCATTGTCGCAACCCCTATTACCAGCCTGTTCAACCTCTCTTTCATATCATCTGAGATCCCCAAGGATTGGAAAGCTGCCACATTCATCCCCCTCTTCAAAGGGGGGAGACACCCTGGACCCAAACTGTTACAGACCTATATCCATCCTGCCCTGCCTATCTAAGGTCTTCGAAAGCCAAGTCAACAAACAGGTCACTGACCATCTCGAATCCCACCGTTCCTTCTCCGCTGTACAATCTGGTTTCCGAGCCGGTCACGGGTGCACCTCAGCCACGCTCAAGGTACTAAACGATATCATAACCGCCATCGATAAAAGACAGTACTGTGCAGCCGTCTTCATAGACCTTGCAAAGGCTTTAGATTCTGTCAATCACCATATTCTTATCGGCAGACTCAGTAGCCTCGGTTTTTCTGATGACTGCCTTGCCTGGTTCACCAACTACTTTGCAGACAGAGTTCAGTGTGTCAAATCGGAGGGCATGCTGGTCCTCTGGCAGTCTCTATGGGGGTGCCACAGGGTTCAATTCTCAGGCCGACTCTTTTCTCTGTATATATCAATGATGTTGCTCTTGCTGCGGGCGATTCCCTGATCCACCTCTACGCAGACGACACCATTCTGTATACTTCCGGCCCGTCCTTGGACACTGTGCTATCTAACCTCCAAACGAGCTTCAATGCCATCCAACACTCCGTCCGTGGCCTCCAACTGCTCTTAAACGCTAGTAAAACCAAATTCATGCTTTTCAAGCGTTCGCTGCCTGCACCCGCACGCCCGACTAGCATCACCACCCTTGATGGTTCCCACCTAGAATATGTGGACATCTATAAGTACCTAGGTGTCTGGCTAGACTGTAAACTCTCCTTCTAGACTCATATCAAACATCTCCAATCTAAAATAAAATCTAGAGTCGGCTTTCTATTCCGCAAAACAAAGCCTCCTTCACTCGCCAAACTTACCCTAGTAAAACTGACTATCCTACCAATCCTCGACTTCGGCGATGTCATCTACAAAATAGCTTCCAACACTCTACTCAGCAAACTGGATGCAGTTTATCACAGTGCCATCCGTTTTGTTACTAAAGCACCTTATACCACCCACCACTGTGACCTGTATGCTCTAGTCGGCTGGCCCTCACTACATATTCGTTGCCAGACCCACTGGCTCCAGGTAATCTACAAGTCCATGCTAGGTAAAGCTCCGCCTTATCTCAGTTCCCTGGTCACGATGGCAACACCCACTCGTAGCACGCGCTCCAGCAGGTGTATCTCACTGATCATCCCTAAAGCCAACACCTCATTTGGCCGCCTTTTGTTCCAGCCTGTGACTGGAACGAATTGCAAAAATCGCTGAAGTTGGAGACTTTTATCTCCCTCACCAACTTCAAACATCTGCTATCTGAGCAGCTAACCGATCGCTGCAGCTGTACATAGTCTATCGGTAAATAGCCCACCCAATTTACCTACCTCATCCCCATAATGTTTATTTTTATTTACTTTTCTGCTCTTTTGCACACCAATATCTCTACCTGTACATGACCATCTGATCATTTATCACTCCAGTGTTAATCTGCAAAATTGTAATTATTCACCTACCTCCTCATGCCTTTTGCACACAATGTGTATAGACTCTCTTTTTTCTACTGTGTTATTGACTTGTTAATTGTTTACTCCATGTGTAACTCTGTGTTGTCTGTTCACACTGCTATGCTTTATCTTGGCCAGGTCGCAGTTGCAAATGAGAACTTGTTCTCAACTAGCCTACCTGGTTAAATAAAAGTGAAATAATAAATTTAATAAACATTTAATAAAAAGAGCTGTCAGCCACTTTGTTTACATACTCATCTCATATGTATATACTGTACTCTATATCATCTACTGCATCCTTATGTAATACATGTATCACTAGCCACTTTAACTACATACTCATCTCATATGTATATACTGTACTCGATACCATCTACTGTAGAGCCTATGCTGCTCTGTACCATCACTCATTCATATATCTTTATGTACATATTCTTTATCCCCTTACACTGTGTATAAGACAGTAGTTTTGGAATTGTTAGTTAGATTACTTGTTGGTTATTACTGCATTGTCGGAACTAGAAGCACAAGCATTTCGCTACACTCACATTAACATCTGTTAACCATGTGTATGTGACAAATAAAATTTGATTTGATTTGATTTGAGGTGAGCTCATGAATATAAGCTATCCACCCACTCGTTCTGTCTTTTCCAACTTCCTGGTAGTTAGCCATTGGTGTTAGGGGTCCACCTTTTTTCTGCTATAACAGCCTCGACTCTTCTGGGAAGGCTTTCCACTAGATGTTGGAACATTGCTGCAGAGACTTTCTTCCATTCAGCCACAAGAGCATTAGTGAGGTCGGGCACTGATGTTGGGCGATTCGGCCTGGCTCGCAGTCGGTGTTTCCATTCATCTAAAAGGTGTTCGATGGGGTTGAGGTCTGGGCTCTGTGCAGGCCTTTTGTGTATGGGGGCATTGTCATGATGAAACAGGAAAGGGCCTTTCCCAAACTGTTGCCACAAAGTTGGAAGTACAGAATCTTCTAGAATGTCATTCATTGTATGCTATAGAGTTAAGATTTCCCTTCACTGGAACTAAGAGGCCTAGCCCGAACCATGAAAAACAGCTCCAGACCATTATTTATCCTCCACTACACTTTACAGTTGCCACCATGTATTTGGGCAGGTAGCGTTCTCATGGAATCTGCCAAACCCAGATGAATCCATCGTACTGCAATGGTGAAGCGTTCATCACTCCAGGGAACACATTTCCACTACTCAAGAGTCCAATGACAGCGACCTCTCCAGCCAACGCTTGGCTTTGCGCATGGTGTGCGGCTGCTTGGCCATGGAAATCCATTTCATGAACCTCCAGACTAACAGTTGTGCTGATGTTGCTTCCAAAGGCAGTTTGGAACTCGGTAGTGAGTGTTGCAATTATGTTTAGCACTCAGTGGTCCCGTTTTGTGAGCTTGTGTGGCCTACCTCTGAAATGTTTCCACTTCACAGTAACAGCACTTACAGATGACCGGGGCAGCTCCAGCAGGGCAGAAATGTAATGAACTGACTTGTTGGATGGTGTCCTATGACGGTGCCACGTTGAAAGTCACTGAGCCCTTCAGTAAGGCCATTCTACTGTCAATGTTTGTCTATAGAGATTGCATGGATTTGTGCTCAATTTTATACATCTGTCAGGAATGGATGTGGCTGAAATAGACAAATTCATTCATTTGAAGGGGTGTCCACATACTTTTGTATATATAGTGTACATACCGCAGCCCATCCCAAGGGCATGGTCTTTCTGATAAATTAGGACGGGAAGCATCGGAATCGTTAGGAAACTCAAACCCTTAAACCTGAGTTTAAATCGATGAGTAGAGCTGCCTGTAAAGAGTGCAGCTAAACAAACAGCGTTCGACTTCCCGGTCGCCACACTATCAACATTTCACCCTGATCTGACGGGACGCTGGGAAAACCACTTGGTTCCTGTCCATCATGCCAGAGACATATGAGCCCAGCTCTTCACAGGAGAAAACAAACACAGAGCCCATGAAGAAGCAGTCGGATGGGCTATACAACACACTGACAGCTAGCTAGCCATGTACCTAGCACATTTAGTAAGCACATTTAGTAAAAGGAATCTGATCTGAGTTAGAGTGTCGGGCCCGTAACCGAAAGGTTGCTAAATCGAATCCCTGAGCTGACAAGGTAAACATCTGTTGTTCTGCCCTTGAACAAGGCAGCTAACCCACTCTTCCTAGGCTGTCATTGTAAATAAGAATTTGTTATTAACTGTTTAAAAAATAAAGTGGAAGTAGATATGGCGGGTCATGTTTCCTTTTTTTAATAGGCCCTTCTCTAGCTAATGCTTTTAAATGATAGATTAAACAAGGGTTCTCCACGGTACAAAGGGTAGTTTGGTGATCCCACGCTTGAGAGTAATCAGAAGGAAGAGAAGAGGAGAGGAGTCTCTTTCAGCTCAGAGGCAGTCCAGCCCCAGACAAGGGTAGTGAATAAGACATAGTCTGCTGGCCTTTAAGTCCCACATAACGCACACGAGACAAACTGAACGACTGACTCTCTCTCCTAAACCCAGGGCCTCGCAATTAAACACACTGGAATTAAAATCGCACATCTCTTCATTAACATGAGGTTTAAGGCACAGAAGCACAAATTAATCCCTCGTTACAATAGCCTGAGTACAATCACATAATGGTACTTTTGCTGAGCAATTAGGCTAGGTCTTTGAGTGAGACGGCCATGCAGGCAGAGTTGTATCGGATGGTGTCAGCCTTTCATGATTGTTGTTTTTTTATTGTGGTTTCAGATAGGCCTCAGGAGAGATATCATTATGAGGGAAGGGAATGGTGCTGTGGTCTTTAAATACACATATTTAAACCTGATGCATAAAATAGACTAGTTGAACATCTGGTGGTTCTACACTACTCTTGCTGCCTGTGCATTAAAACCCTGTTACTCACAATGGCTCCTACCAGCATGGCAGAGAAGAAAACGTGTTCTACAATGTCAAGAGAAAGTCAAAGAATGCTTGTTAGCTTAATTGAATTAATTTGTGGTAAATAAATCAATGGCAAAGTCTCTAAGAGCTTTGCCCACCTGGATTGTACAATTATGCTTTTCAACATTCTTCAAGCTCTGTCAAGTTGGTTGTTTATCATTGCTAGACAGCTTTAGATTGTTTTGATTGTTAAACATTGTTTTAAAAAGGCCTGAATCAGGCAAGTGTTCGGAGAATTATCTGTCAGACAGGACACAATGTGTGATTTCTGATAGTGTTAGGTCTAGTTTGATATTACTGAAAGGTGTACCGTAAGGGGTCAGTATTGGGACCTGTTCCTTTGACAATTTACAAAAATAACATTGTCTATCTGCTTAATAACCTCTACGGGACTGGTGTCCCCTCCCCCCAGTGGGATGGTTGAGCTAACGTGGGCTAATGTGATTAGCATGAGATGTATGTATGGGCAGAATGCTTAAATTCTTGTTAATCTAACTTCACTGTCCAATTCACAGTAGCTATTACAGTGAAAGAATACAATGCTATTGTTTAAGGAGAGTGCACAGTTATGGACTTGAATATGTATCAATAAACCAATTAGGCACATTTGGGCAAACTTATATAATATTTTGAACAGAATTGCAATGGTTCATTGGATCAGTCTAAAACTTTGCACATACACTGCTGCCATTTAGTGGGCAAAATCTAAATTGTGAGTAAACTGGAAAAATACATTATGGTCTTAGCTTGCATTTCAAATATGTTTTTTTTTTTTAAGCACATGTTTTTTTCTTTGGATTATCTTTTACCTATTTTTTTATATTCTTCTATATTCATTTAACATTCCCAATCAACTTCATTGTGTTTCAAATGGTATCAATAATATGTATATCCTTGCTTCAGGTCATGAGGCAGATAGATTTGGGTATGTCATTCATTTTAAGCAAAAAATGTATCCTTTTAAGAAGGTCATACCAAGGATCATTTGATTTTGAATTTTAAGGCCCCTTGAAGTATCCATTTTTATTTTTTCCTTATGCTTATTAGATTTCTGCTGGAACGCAGAAACTCTAAGAGGTTTTAAAAAACATACTGATGAGCTGGTTAAAAAGCTAAGATTTGAAGTGTCCTTCTTTTTTTAGAAATATATCTTGCCTCTCTCTAAACAGCAGGAAGCAGATTGCATAGTCAAATGTCCTGCCTGTTCTTGACTAACGTGACATCATTTACCAGAATGCAGCAGCCACTACTCTTAAACCTTTGGATGCTGTCTATCATAGCGCCCTTCGCTTTATCACAGGTGACAGTTGTAACATTCTTTACCAAAATGTCCTCATTAAAGTCACTTCACTGTTTACTTTTTGTTTACAAAGCTCTACTACACAAGCTTCCGACTTACCTAACTTTGCTGTATAAAAACATAAGTTACCAAACCTGTTCACAGGGCTGGTTAACTCTTGAGATCCCTCGAGTCTCCAACAAATTAGGTAAATCTGCTTTCAGGTTAAATGCACCTCACTGCTGGAACAATTTACAAAACTCATTACAATTGGATGTTCTGGTGGCACTCTGTCAATTTAAAGTTTTAATTAAACACCTAGTAGCTGAAGAAACTGAAGTAATAGTTTTTCAGAAATGTTGTGTTATGTACAATATTTCTATTTTATTTGACAATGTATTGATGGCTTTTTTGTTTCATATTGTATTTGATTGATGTCTTGGGGCAGTTAGGATCAACTTTATTTTAAGAATGTGAAATGTCAGAATAATAGTAGAGATAATGATTTATTTCATCTTTTTTTCTTTAATCACAATCCCAGTGGGTCAGAAATTTACATACACACAATTAGTATTTGGTAGCATTGCCTTCAAATTGTTTAACTTGGGTCAATCGTTTTGGGCAGCCTTCCACAAGCTATGGGATTGAGGTCAGGGCGTTGTGATGACCACTCAAATACCTTGACTTTGTTGTCCTTAACTTCTTATGGCTGGGGGCAGTATTGAGTAGCTTGGATGAATAACGTGCCCAGAGTAAACTGCCTGCTACTCAGGCCCAGTTGCTAATATATGCATATTATTGGGAGATTTGGATGGAAAACACTCTGAAGTTTCTAAAACTGTTTGAATGATGTCTGTGAGTATAACAGAACTCATATGGCAGGCAAAAACTTGAGAAAAAACCCAACCAGGAAGTGGGAAATCTGAGGTTTGTAGTTTTTCAAGTCATTGCCAATATACAGTGTCTATGGGGTCCTATTGAACTTCCTAAGTTAGCTGCGTTCTATCGCATTTCTACCTACAAAGGAATTATCGGGTTGAAACATTATTGAAGATTTATGCTAAAACATGGCTAAAGATTGATTCTATACTTCGTTTGACATTTTTCTACGAACTGTAATATGACCTTTTCGTCTGAAATTTCGGCTGGACATACCCGCGCTTCGTCATTTTGCATTGTGTACTAAACGCGCTAACAAAAATGAGGTATTTGGACAAATCAAACATTTATTGTGGAACTGAGATTCCTGGGAGTGAATTCTGATGAAGATCATCAAAGGTAAGTGAATATTTATAATGCTATTTATGACTTCTGTTGATTCCACAACATGGCGGATATCTGTATGGCTTGTTTTGTTGTCTGAGCGCTGTACTCAGATTATTGCATGCCATGCTTTTTCGGTAAAGCTTTTTTGAAATCTAACACAGCGGTTGCATTAAGGAGAAGTTTATCTATGCATAGCACTTGTATTTTCATCAAAATTTATGTTGAGTATTTCTGTAAATTGATGTGGCTCTCTGCAAAATCACCAGATGTTTTAGAAGCAACACATTACTGAACGTAACGCGCCAATGTAAACTGAGATGTTTGGATATAAATATGAACTTTATCCATGAAACACATGTATTGTGTAACATGAAGTCCTATGAGTGTCATCTGATGAAGATCAACAAAGGTTAGTGATTAATTTTATCTCTATTTCTGCTTTTTGTGACTCCTCACTTTGGCTGGAAAAATGGCTGTGTTTTTCTGTGACTAGGTGCAGACCTAACATAATCGCTTGGTGTGCTTTCGTCGTAAAGCCTTTTTGAAATCGGACACTGTGGTGGTACTAACAACAGGTTTATCTTTGAAATGCTGTAAAATACTTGTATGTTTGAGGAATTTTAATTATGAGATTTCTGTTGTTTTGAATTTGGCGCACTGCACTTTCACTGGCTGTTGTCATATTGATCCCGTTAGCGGGATCTAAGCCATAATTTAGCCATTTTGCCACAACTTTGAAAGTATGCTTGGGGTCATTATCCATTTAGAAGACCCATTTGAGACCAAGCTTAAACTTCCTAACTGATGTCTTGAGATGTTGCCTCAATATATCTACATAATTTTCCTTCCTCATGAAGTCATCTATTTTGTGAAGTGCACCAATACTTCCTGCAGCAATGTACCCCCACAACGTGATGCTGCCACCCCCATGCTTCACAGTTGGGATGGTGTTCTTCAGCTTGCAAGCCTCCCTCTTTTTCCTTCAAACATAACAATGGTAATTATGGCCAAACAGATCTATTTTTGTTTCATCAGACCAGAGGACATTTCTCCCAAAAGACAATCTTTGTCCCCATGTACAGGTCCAAACCATAGTCTGTCTATTTTATGGTGATTTTGGAGCAGTGGCTTCTTCCTTGCTGAGAGGTCTTTCAGGTTATGTCAATATAGGACTCGTTTTATTGTGGATATAGATACTTTTGTACCTTTTACTCCAGCATCGTCACAAGGTCCGTCGCTGTTGTTCTGGGATTGATTTGCACTATTCGCACCAAAGTATGTTCATCTCTAAGAGACAGAACACATCTCCTCCCTGAGCTGTATGACAGCTGCGTGGTCCCATGGTGTTTATACTTGCGTACTATTGTTTGTACAGATGAACTTGGTACCCTCAGGTATTTGGAAATTGCTCCCAAGGACGAACCAGACTTGTGGAGGTCTACAATCGGTTTTCTGAGGTCTTGGCGGATTTCCTTTGATTTTCCTATGAGGTAAAGCAAAGAGGCACTAAGTTTGAAGGTAGGCCTTGAAATACATCCACATGTACACATCCAATTGACTCAAATGATGTCAATAGCCTATCAGAAGCTTCTAAAGCCATTACATAATTTTCTGGAATTTTCCAAGCTGTTTAAAGGCACAGTCAACTAAGTGTATGTAAACTTCAGACCCACTGGATTTGTGAATTAAAAGTGAAATAGTCAGTCTATATATAATTGTTGTAAAAATGACTTGTGTCATGCTCAAAGTAGAAGTCCTAACCGACTTGCCAAAACTATAGTTTTTTAACAAGACATTTGTGGAGGGGTTGAAAAACTAGTTTTAATTACTCCAACATAAGTGTATGTAAACTCTGACTTCAACTGTACCCACGTGGGGGATTGAAAGATAAACTGAGGTCTACACTCCAGTCTAGTTGGTAGTGGTAACGCCCTTTAAAGTTGGTTGCCAACCGCCATCTGTGGATTAATTGTTGGAGTAGAGAAACTTGTTCATTTCAGGTAAAATTAACAAACCAATGTTTAAATCCCAGGACAAATTAGCTAGCAACAGCAAGCTAGCTAGCTAAATTACCATCAGAGTTTGCTTATCGACCTGTACCCAAATTAATGTAATCGGTTCAGAGTTAGTTTTGATATTTCCTGTGTGTCCTGATCGCGTCTGATGTGGGGGCACAAAATCAACATGTGCACAATGGTGCATGCAGACGCATGTGCGTGTGCGGTCTGGTCAGCATGTTAGTCTCAGTGTTGGGACATTCATTGGGACCTCTCTCTTCATCTGCAAACAACCTTTCACAGTTTTCCATATCTAAGGCCAGAAAACATCTAACAATCAGGCTTCATTATATTTAAATTAGATAGCACTGAATATTATGTTGGTATTAACTCTAGGGTGTCCACATTTAAAATACCCAAAGGCAGACAACAGGATGATTTTGTGGGGCATTAGCCGGACAGTGACTTCTACTTGAATAATTTGGCAGCACATCTCTAAATTTAAAACGTCTACACGACATAACCATCCTAAAATCTCAACCATCTAAAGAAATTAGATGATGTTTGTGGTGTAATAGTAAAATTATACTATGCATTCAAAT
The DNA here is from genome assembly GCF_021184085.1 of Oncorhynchus gorbuscha. NCBI lineage: Eukaryota > Metazoa > Chordata > Actinopteri > Salmoniformes > Salmonidae > Oncorhynchus > Oncorhynchus gorbuscha. Next base: position 46,251,708 of record NC_060175.1, read on the forward strand.
TTGGTTATGTTATGTAAAATACTAACCCACTGAGCACACACTGGTTAAATCAATGTTGCTTCCACATCATTTCAATTAAATTACGTTGAAGTCATTATGCAATCTTGCAAGACATTGATTCAGCTTTAATCTAACTTTACTAAACAAGCCCAATTGTGAGAAGTGAGAAGCAAATGCACTACAATATGCACTTTATTGAACAAAACATACATGTATTGTGTAACATGAAGTCCTATGAGTGTCATCTGATGAAGATTATCAAAGGTTAGTGATTCATTTTATCTCTATTTGTGCTTTTTTTCTATCTGTGACTCCTCTCTTTGGCTGGGAAAATGGCTGAATTTTTCTTTGAGTTGGTGGTGACCTAACATAATTGTTTGTGGTGCTTTCGCTGTAAAGCCTATTTGAAATCAGACACTGTGGTAGGATTAACAACAAGATAACCTTTAAAACGGTATAAGATACATGTATGTTTGAGAAATTTGAATGATGAGATTTCTGTTGTTTTGAATTTGGCGCCCTGCACTTTCACTGGCTGTTGTCATATCGATCCTGTTAATGGGATTGCCGCCATAAGAAGATGTTAACCTTTCTGCTCCCCTTCATCTACACTGATTGAAGTGGATTTATCAATAAGGGATCATAGCTTTCACCTGGATTCACCTGGTCAGTCTATGTCATTGAAAGAGCAGGTAATCTTAATGTTTTGTGAACTCATTATATATATTTTCATTAGCGCAACATGACTGCAATAGACAGGTTGGACTTTTTGACTGACATACGGGACCAATCAACCTTTTTTTCTAAATAATTGGTGTTTGAATTTGTTGATTAAAATGTGGAGTATAATTGTTTGGTTGAGGGACAAAATGCGGTACTGTACTGCAGAATCCAGGACATGTGGTCACCCTAATTATCACTGTGTCCTCAACGATTTCCCCTCTCAGAACTAGAAATGGAAAATCTTTTCATAATTCCCTCCCACAAAATGTCCTGCCCTATCCAGTAGCCCACACACTCCCTTTATTGACAGCTGGAATTGCAATTTCACCCTATTCCATGGCTGCTATCTACAAATGCATTTGGAGACTGTTTGTTTTTAATTTACAATGATTACATCAAGATAGCTAGCTAATAGGACATTAGCTAGCTTATATTTATTTCACTCTGCTAACTAAACAGTGTGTAAAGTTTGCTGGCTATCGAGCAGCTCAGTTGTGTAAGCCTACAAAGTGGCTTAATTATTCATGTCATTCTTAGCTTAGTGGTAGTGGTATAGTCGTTGTGTGTTCTCAATGGACATTGTTCATCGCTCTGGCTATCAGTCCTTCTTAGAGTGCAGAAGGACTGATTAATTTACGAACGCTCAACACCCATTGAATATAACCTGTGTCAGTAAATGTCGGCAAAAAAACCCATAATTAAATTGTTTGCCTGCAGCACAGTTACAGTCACCAACGGTCTGGATAACATGAAAACAGCCTAACCAGCTCTATCTACTCGGGAGAGTAAAATGGTCAGAGTGAGGTGTTTTCTCATTTGTGTCTGGAAGTAGCTAGCGAGCTAGGCAACTTTAGCCAGTTAGCAAGGGTGCTTGACTGCCATTTTGAGGTCAGAACGCGTGGATCAACCCTATAAGAGCGTCTGCTAAATGACTTAAATGTACATGTAAAATGTACTCCTCAGCCAGAGCTCCCAGTGACATGTGCGCGCTGAACGCTCCGGGAACGAAAACGCTCTGAATTTACGAACAGACAATCTGACAATGCTCTCGAATTTATGAACGCCCAGAGCGCACTATGGCACTACAGATTGAATTTACAAACACACCCGAAATCGTAGGATGTCTAGCTAGTAATGTGTAATGCTAATAAGCTAGCAAGAGGTTGCATAGTAACAGCATCAACTTCCGGTAGACAGGTGAAGCGCTAGTACGTTCAACTGAAAGGATACCGTTTGTTTACTACAATTTACTACAGTATACTACAATTAACTAATAGTATATAGTATGTAGTATTTATTTGTTTATTTCCCACTGACTCCGATTTTCTCAATCTATCCAACAATGACGACTAACCTGTTCATGCTTTGTGTTCTTGTTCCGAGTACGACCATTCCTCGTAGTGTTTTGTGTGTTGTTTTTTGGAACTTGATGCCACTACCTACTTTTTCTGACTCCGGGACAGGGGCATATTTAGGGTGGGGTGGTGCAGTCCGGGTGAAGATGCCACTGAGTGCTGCTGGAATCAGTTTCCCTGCCCCGAATACTACATGAGGAAAGTGTAATACTGACAGATCAGCTCTCACTTGCACAACATGCCGCTGGTCCCACTTCATTAGGTTGATGAACTTCACTAATGATCTATCAGATCTCATATTTAAGGGGTGTGGGGGCACCCAGGGCCACCCTGGGCCACCCTGGGCCAGCCCTTGGACACGCAACACTGAATGGGACCAAATACTAAACTTTTGATTACTTTATTTATAAGAATATTTAGAGGTGTCATTAATTTTGACCCTTTCCTTTTTGAGAAAAAATTTATATTAGTTGTTAAACAAAGTCTCTTTCTTTGAGCAATTGTATTATAATTTCCATTATTTTATACCATATAGTATTTGAATTATTGTATTTTATACAGTCATTATTGCATAATTTTTATCAAGGGTGTCAATAGTTGCGGACCCTTCTGTACCTCTCTGCCAGACACGGTACACTGGATCTGAATGCTTCACTTTATTAGAGTCATTGTGGCTGTGGCAAGGCCACTCCACCATGCTACTGAGATCACACTGTTAATCTTGTTTTTCAGATGGTAAGAGAAGTCATGTTGAAGATAATTAAGCTATGCCTTGCCTTTTGTAATATTGTCCAGTGAGAGGGAGGGAGAGGAGGGATGGAAGGGTAAAAAGAGAGAGAAGAGAGAGCTGGAGAAAAGGAGAGAGTGAAGGTCAGTTCAGCATGTGAAAGAAAAGATTTCAGTGGTTCTACCAAAATGAGAAAGGACAGTCATAGAATAAGACTTTGTGCTGTGCAAATCAGTGTTTTCTTCTTTTTGTTGATGAATCTGAATAAATTACCTTGTTTTCATTGTATTAAACCGTATTAGGAATGCACCCTTTCCCTATCCCATGATTGGGTAAATTGACAATGTCACCTTCCTGATTGCCTTTGGGAAGAAGAAAGGCTTCCTGTGTGTGCTTGTCTTTAAATGTGATTGATTTAGTGGTTTACGTCATAGCTGACAAAAGACATTGGTTTAATCCCCACAATGGTGGTCTTGAAGACTAGGCTCACTATGTCAGGTAGGTGATACCTTTGAATACTTTAGAGAGTCTGAAACTAAAACCTCACTAAAAGCCAGGCCTTGAAAAGGTCATTAGCTAGCTTTCTACTGTCTGCAGAATCCTCCGAGGCATAGGTTTTCAAAGCTTCTCTTGGTTCAAGCAGAAGCTCCTTCAAGATATAAATCAATTAATTCTCTGTTTATTATTTACCAACTCAGCAACCGTAAACAATGTGGTACCTCTTCTATATACACCTTAACCGGCCTCTAAGCTTAGCTCCTCAGGGAGTAAACAATGTGGATTTTAGCCGAATGTGGTACCTCTTCTATATACACCTTAACCGGCCTCTAAGCATAGCTTCTCAGGGAGTAAACAATGTGGATTTTAGCCGAATGTGGTACCTCTTCTATATACACCTTAACCGGCCTCTAAGCATAGCTTCTCAGGGAGTAAACAATGTGGATTTTAGCCAAATGTGGTACCTCTTCTCTATACACCTTAACCGGCCTCTAAGCTTAGCTTCTCAGGGAGTAAACAATGTGGATTTTAACCGAATGTGGTACCTCTTCTCTATACACCTTAACCGGCCTCTAAGCTTAGCTCCTCAGGGAGTAAACAATGTGGATTTTAGCCGAATGTGGTACCTCTTCTATATACACCTTAACCGGCCTCTAAGCTTAGCTTCTCAGGGAGTAAACAATGTGGATTTTAACCGAATGTGGTACCTCTTCTCTATACACCTTAACCAGCCTCTAAGCATAGCTTCTCAGGGAGTAAATAATGTGGATTTTAGCCGAATGTGGTACCTCTTCTATATACACCTTAACCGACCTCTAAGCATAGCTTCTCAGGGAGTAAACAATGTGGATTTTAGCTGTCCATCTCCACATCCATTCTCTTCACCTTCTATTGTGCCTACCACTCTTCCAGCTCATAGAGCTCCAAATGTTAAAAACACACGCGCTACATGGCAAAGAACATTGTCTGCCGCTCACAATTATATGACTTATTCATAACAACCAGAAAGAGGGAGGAACAGAGTGACAGAGAGAGAGAGCAATGGAGAGACAGAGAGACAGAAAGAGAGGGATACAGATGTAACATAAAACGACTGGTGAAAAGATGAAGTGATGGCTCCTTGGCGCCATGGTAACAAACAGCAGCTCTCACTCACCTAACGGCCCTGGGTTTGATGCTAATGTCTGGTGACATCCCAGTCAGCCTGCTCATGGGGACTAAGCAGGACATCCCTCCAGCAGGGCTTGTGAATTGTCACAGAGGACCCCTCTCTCTCTCTTTCTCTTTCTCACACACACACACACACACACACACACACACACACACACACACACACACACACACACACACACACACACACACACACACACACACACACACACACACACACACACACACACACACACACACACACACACACACACACACACACACACACACACACACACACACACACACACAGAGAGAGAGAGATGGGGTTTGTACAATGTACTTAGCTCAAATCTGGCATGTGCAGAAGCTTAAACAGCATGATAATACAGCTCAAAAGCTACACTAGTTATTTGTGGCCAGGTCTCTGTTGGAGAATATTTTACTTCTCTTTCAAATGTTGCATTAATTGGATTAAATAACGAAATCAGATCTCTAGAGCTGTTGTGCCTTCAGAAATAATTCACACCCCTTTTTCCACATTTTGTTGTGTTACAGCCTGAATTTAAAATGGATTAAATCGAGATGTTTTTGTAACTGGCCTACGCACAATACCCCATAATATCAAAGTGGAATTCTGTTTTTAATTTGTACAAATTAATTAAAAATGTAAAGCTGAAATGTATTGAGTCAATAAGTATTCAACACCTTTGTTATAGGAAGCCTAAATAAGTTCAGGAGTAAAAATGTGCTTAACAAGTCAGATAATGAGTTGCATTAACTCACTCTGGGTGCAATAATAGTGTTTCACATGATTTTTGAATGACTGCCTCATCTCTACCCCACACATACAATTGTCTATAAGTTCCCTCAGTCGAGACGTGAATTTCAAACACAAGTTCAACCAAAAAGACCAGCGAGGTTTTCCAATGCCTCGTAAAGAAGAGCACCTATTAGTAGATTGGTAAAAATAAACAAAACAGACATTGAATATCCCTTTGAGAATGGTGCAGTTATTAATTACACTTTAGATGGTGTATCAATACACCCAGTCACTACAAAGTTACAGGCTTCCTTCCTAACTCAGTTGCCAGAGAGAAATGAAACCGCTCAGGGATTTCATCATGAAGTCAATGGTGACATTATAACACTATAATGGCTGTGATAGGAGAAAACTGAGGATGGATCTCGTTACTCCACAAAACGAACCTAATTGACAGAGTGAAAAGAAGGTAGCATGCACATATAAAATATTAAAACATGCATAAACATGCATAAAACATGCATCCTGTTTGCACAAGGCAATAAAGTAATACGGCAAAAATTGTGGCAATGCAATTAACTTTATGTCCTGAGTGTCACGGATCCCTCCGGAACTTTCATCACACACACCTGTCCCCTATTCCCACTGATTAGTATTTGTATATATGTGCCCTTTGGTTTCCATTGGGGGGTTGATTATTGTTACAATAACCGTTGGTGCGTGTGAGTACCTGTGTTGTGTGTTTTGGGTTTCAACCCTGTGTTTTTGTAAAAATAATTTTATGTTCGTCCCCGTACTTTTACACAGCATGCCGTAATATGGGCTTAATAAAAAAAACTATTACGCATTCCTGCGCCTGTCTTCCGAATCATTCATGCCAACGTGACACTGAGTACCACTTTCCATATGTTCAAGCATAGTGGTGGCTGCATAATGTTTTGGGTATGCTTGTAATCGTTAAGGACAGGGGAGTTTTTCAGGATACAATTTTATTAATGGAATTCAGCCCAGTCAAAATCCTAGAGGAACATTTGGTTCAGTCTGCTTTCCACCAGACACTGGGAGATGAATTCACCTTCCAGCCAGTGCTTAATTTGAGCCAGATCCACCTCTCGCGGCATGATTTATTAATTGTTTCCCTGTTCGCACTATAGACATTTTAATAAAAGCGATCCGTGTTAAATCCTTGTTATATCCCGCACCGCAAAAAGACCATGTAAAAGTGAGGAGATTCTTCTGCGTAATCAGCCTATCCTGCCACACTGATTCCAGACCTGCTCTCTTATTTGTGCACACTGTAGATGTTATGGGAAGGGCCGGTGGGCTAAGTTACTGATCTTGACACAGGTCTTTGTAGTGGTGGTCAGCTGGTGAAGAGGTCCCAACGTAATCATGTCACATAACCTAGGATAGAAGTCTCCCTACTGAATTTGACACGTGTTAAAGCCAAATAAAAAATGGACAAGAAAAGGCAATCGAGTTTGATGACATTTTTCAAGTCCAAAAATCCAGACAAAATATGGTAGAGCATCCACCGACGAAGTGGCAGGTGCAATTTGCAGTTCAAGAACAAGCAAATGTATAACCCCTGGCTAGTCAAGCACAATTAGTAACAACACAACAAAGAGCACTCAGAAAAAGGTTTTTGAACATGCCCGAACCAAGGCACGTTTTGGTGGCAGAAAGCATGACAGACTAAAGGCTAAAAAGGACACCCAGGTTATAGTTAACTCTCAAAATGAAAAAAATTGACACGAGAGCTTGACTCTTCAGAACAGCCTTAGAAGGAGGCTAAACATCACAGCCACATGCCCGCTTATGGCTTTGAACAAGAAATGAACTGTCAGGAGTTAAATGGACTTGACATGGAGAAAGCCACTGTGGGAGGTTTTGAAAACTAAGCTAGAAACATGGTTTTCCTTTACAAACTTGTTCTGTACTGTGAAGTTAATCTGAATATGTGTCTCATATTATCACATATGCAGAAGGCCTACATATTATCATATGTGTTCTGCTGTAGCCTACATTGATTTATTTTATTTGAAGTTCTATTTGTGATATGTGTTTTACTGTTTCATTGAAGTCTCGAAAATGGTATGAAATTCGGGTCTTGTCAGCTGAGTATGTGTGCATATGTTGCTATACATTGCTATACATTGATGTCTAGAAAATTAGGCTATAAGAAATTCTGACATGTGTAAGACCCACAGCTACAGTATACTCAAGTATGTGGGCATACTGCAGTGACGTCTAAAATGCTTTTGAATTCATCAGCTCCATGGAGAGTACTGTCCGTTTAACCACCATAGATGTTAGGCTACTTGGATGTTTATTCTGTCTGCTGCCCTGCTACTTTGTGTTTGTCACTTCTTTTCTCAATGTGTACATCAGAGCCCCCCGGAACCACCCCCATCTCGCGCTCACTATGTTTTCCGGGACCTCCCGATTTACAAATTAAGCACTGCTTTCAGCAGGACAACAACCTAAAGCACAAGGCGAAATCTACACTGAAGTTTCTTACCAATATTCCTCAGTTGCCAAGTTACAGTTTTTACTTAAATCTACATGAACATCAATGACAAGACCTGGAAACGGTTGTCAAGCAATGATTATCAACCAATTTGACAGAGCTTGAAGAATTTTGAAGAGAATAATGGGCAAATGTTGCACAATCCAGGTGTGGAAAGATCTTAGCGACTTACCCAGAAATACTCTCATCGCTGCCAAAGATGCTTAAAAAAAACAATTAAAAAACAAGCTGTAACAAAACTAAATGTGTAATATGTCATGGGGTGTGAGCTCTTTCTGTAAAGCCCTCTGTCTAATGCTGGATTACAGTGAATACACTGTCATATCACACCTCATACTAAGGACCCTACCCAGCACTTCTTCTTAGGAGGCACAAGAGCTTCTCTGAGACATGGTGACACATTATACATCACTGGAGCAGTTATGCTTTTGCAATACATTGCTAGCCAAGGTGTAGACAAGTTTGGCTTTTGACTTAGAGTTAAGTAAGGTCTTTTAAACTCAATCAGCATTCTCCCCAATGGCTCATCGTGGATTCTGTTTGAAGAGCCTGATACATGAATTAAGTTATTTGCAACTTCCAAAGAGCAGCTGTTTTACAGATTAAAGGATCAGACACTCGCCTCATACTCGCCTCACACATCTTCACACTGCGTCAGACCCAGACATTAGTGAACACTCCACATTCAAAAAGAGTCGAGAGAAGATACAGGAGATGTGCGTGTTATTATTGTTTTTTATTTATTTTTTATTTCACCTTTATTTAACCAGGTAGGCTAGTTGAGAACAAGTTCTCATTTACAACTGCGACCTGGACAAGATAAAGCATAGCAGTGTGAACAGACAGCAACACAGAGTTACACAGGGAGTAAACAATAAACAAGTCACAAGGGAACATTTTTTTTAAATAAAAAAATAGTCTATATACATTGTGTGCAAAAGGCATGAGGAGGTAGGCGAATAATTACAATTTAGCAGATTAACACTGGAGTGATAAATGATCAGATGGTCATGTGGTAGAGATACTGGTGTGCAAAAGAGCAGAAAAGTAAATAAATAAAAACAGTATGGGGATGAGGTAGGTAAATTGGGTGGGCTATTTACCAATGGACTATGTACAGATGCAGCGATCGGTTGGCTGCTCAGATAGCAGATGTTTAAAGTTGGTGAGGGAGATAAGTCTCCCTCACCAGTAATCTCAAGTTGACTCGCATCAATGATTCAATGCATGTAATATGAAAATAACGTGGGTGTTACCGTCAGAATGATGAACAACCTCTTCCATATGTGACATGTACCAAACCAGCTGGGGTTCTATAGAATGCTCCCATGATATTGTATCCCAGCTTCTGTGTTTCTGAGGCAACAGTTACAATACTTCAGGTCTTTATTTCACAAGACTTTACTGTCACACAATACATACCACCTCTATTACACACAAACAGCATGTTCCTCCAGTGTGTGCATGTGTGGATTATGTTGTTACCCAGTCTCCCACCGCTCCACCATAAGTAAAGCTACGTGAGCGATGAGCACCCCCACTGCCAACAGCTTCATTAATTAGAATGCTGTGTGCATCCTCTCCATCTGACTCCGGCAGCTGTTCACAGATGACTTGTTCCATGGGAGGATCCTTGGGCCTAAGAAAACATTTCCCCACAGCCCCACCGGCTCTCCAGCTGCTGTACGTCTCACATTGCAACGGCATCCACAGTGGGCCCAGGGCAGAGACGCCTCCATGGCTACCGGTTCCGGTAACACCAGTTAAGGAGAAGGTGGGATAGGAAGAGAATGGACGTACCGATAAAAATCTGTTCATCCCGGTCATTGTTTGATTGCTCACCCTGGTCATCAATCACAATCCTGTCAAACAGACAGCAGATGTCTGAGCCAAGTGTTGAACACGTTGTTGCCCTTAGACAAAGAACACTGGTGGAGACTTCATGCAGGGCCACGTGATGCAGTTTGAGGGTTGCCATGGAGACGCCAATCTGGACTGCATAAGTTAGGAACTTTAAAAAACCCTCAGGTATGTAGCTTAGATACTTGAGTCTCGCCAACTAAGTGCCTGTATCATCAGACAGACAGCACAACATATGTTCAGATAGAGATGGATTAGGAAAACATTTAGCACATAAAGACAGTTTGACACTTGGTCTTCCTTCCTGCCTCCATGGACTCATTAAGGTAGAGAATGCACAGCGCTGCCCACCAGTATAACTGTTACAGTACATAATAACCTACATTGTTCTCTTGATGAAAATGTCTTCATGGCTCACATAACTGCTGTTTCTATAGAATAAATGTGTAGTCTTCGAAACTGTCGTATGTGAGCTTGAGAGGGCTCATGGGCCAGAGCCTGAGTGAACTGAAATCATTACAATCTCTTGGACCCGGCCGGCTCTGCAGAAATCGAGCTCTCCGCACAGGGCTGGGGAGTAGGGGTCAGGGGACAAATGGTGGCTGGGGAATGGGTCAGTGATTACAGTAAGAGGCCCAGTCGCTCATCGATCCCCTGGTTCAGGCTGGTGGTAGTGAGCGACTGGGGCTCCATCTCACACGTAGACAGAGCTGATGCTGTGAAACTGGGAGAGGAGAAGGCCAAGGAGAGAACAAGGTCATACAGATACAGTGGCTTACTCTATGAAGTGTTCCAAAATGGAATGGGAAGTGGCATGTCAGTATGTTTCATGTCAGGAAAACATAGAACATGTGTGAAGTGATCCCTATTCCAAACCCATAACCCAAGAGCACATTTTCATCATGATGAAATACAGTATTTCTTCTGCCGTTCCACATCCAAAAGGAAGGAAACATTGCAGTTGTGCTATCTTTAGTCGCCCAGTAATGTTTTTTGCTGTAGTTGATTGGAACTCAAGAACAGCAGTACTTAATCAACTTTTATCACTGATCTGCAATTGTGGATTATGTTTTACTGGTCATAGACCTGCATGACCATTTTTATGACTAATTGTGCAATGTACTTATTCACAGAGAAATAATACAAAGTTAATTGCCTATTCAGACATTATCTTTGGCCATGTGAAATTGTAAAAGGACCAGAAAGAAAAGTGCGTGATGACATTTTCAAACTTCATAAAAGAGCTGTCAAGCTATAATGGAAAATGCCAAGCTGTGTGATGATGGCTTTTCCACAGCCATAACAGAGACCACATTTTTAAAAGTTTGACCCACTCCATCATCTCTCCTCCTCTGAAAAGCTATAAACAGAGGTAGAGTGTTGTTAAAAAAAGGTATTTAAAAAAATGTAGAATTTAACTAGGTATGTGTGTGTTAATATGTGTTAAAATTACCATACAAATGCATTGTGAAAAGTTACCTGTAAAAATACAGTGTCTTGTGTCTTATAGTGTCTTGCATTGAATATGATTAGTTAACTCAAAGCTTGTTGGCTGCTGCTTTTGAGTGTTAATTAAACAATGGTAGTGGTGTAGGAATAGTACTGTTTCCTATTTACCTGGATACACAGGGTCAGGGCATCAATGGCTATGTTCCATATCACGCACACGCACGCGCACACACACACACACATTCACACACACACAATGCGTGCATACTGTGGGGACACACAATTCAGTCCTAGTGAAAATCCTATTTTCCCTAAAACTTAACCCTAACCACAAAACCTAACCTCAACCCTAAACCTAGCCATTACTCTTAACCCAAACCCTAGTTCCTAACTTACAGTGCCCACAAATGTAGTTAAACATGTCCATACATCACAGACCCCTATTGTTGTACCACTTCTTCCCAGATACACACCTCTCATTACCTGCCCTCATCATCCAGGACCCAGTCCTCACAGTCACTGTGATAATCAGAAGTGCTGGCTGCAGTCTACCTCTATACACACCCATGCATGCACACATGCACCAAACCCACAGTGTTCTGCCTCTCAACTCTGCCTGTCCTTCTCCCCTGGTGAGAGTTTGGGAGACTGTGCCGTGTATGGCTGAGATGAGGAACGGGAAATGAATGCAGTGATGCTAGTTGGAGCAGTAATCGTGGGTCCATTGTACCACAGGACTTTCTCTCTCTCCCTCTGCTACCCCAGTTCAGTGCTGCATGACAGGGACATATATTATACCATTCCTCTCCTCCCAAGAACAATGGCACCATGATGTTACGTAATATTTAAATGTCTCCAGTATGGTCTCTGCAATGGATGCGTGTTCTATGCATTATTTCCCTAGACATCTCTGTTTTATCGAGTGCTGCTCACTGGTTTGGAAACGCTAAGAGCAGAGGCAGGTTACCAAATAAATCAAATTACTCTGTTTAACAGAAGCCGCCGCTTGCCGCCGCTAAAAATAGAAGTCCGTTTTTAGAGTTTCTTTTCATCAACACAGGGGCCTGTGCCAAGCATGTAATTTTCCCATCATCCAATTTGGCAGAAAGTTTGGACTTCATCATTTGATCACGCTGTGATTGTCTGCTGGCAGGGAGAGGGTAGCCTTGCTCGACGGGACATCTGCCACCAAGCTGAGTAGAGGTTTTCGCCTGTTTGTTTGTCTTAAACAGCATACTGTACTGGAAACTGTACAACAAAACTACAGCCAGAGATGTTGGCGAGGGAACAAGAGTTTTAGCAGGACATTTGGAAGTTGGTTGGGTTCCTTGATATGCTGATTAGTGTGTTCCTGGATGGTACTGTATACACAGGGTAAATCATTGTAGATGTTTTCCCTGAAATAAAGCACATATGACTTAATGTATTCATAGTGAAAGTATGAATAATATAGTAACAATGTGCAACTTTAACAATTATATAAAGTATGTGAGTCGAATGCCCTGAACTAATCAATTTGTTTTTTGGACAAAATAAACTAACTGTGGTGCTCACGGTTTCTGGAGGGGGATACACTTACTTATTCATGTTTAAATCATTCATGGCTCTGCTGTTGTAATATCATTTTTTTGTCAAAATGAGAGAGAGGCAGACTCTATCCAGCCGAGTTGCCTGCAGTAATGATTTGGTGTTTACGGAGATTCTGTAAAGAAGAAATGTTTTTTAAAAAGCTAACGAAAGACAGGAGCCTGGGAAAATAAAGTGATAGACGTAAAGGCAGGCAGAGATGGAACCGGAAAGGGGAAGTTGTTGTCCTCTGTACAGATTTAGAGATAGAGAAAGCAGGGGCCTGGGGACTAGATTAAGACTTAGGTGACTAACTGCACCTGGACTGTCACTGCAGCTTAGAACAATAAGAAAGAAGCACGCAGCAGTAACGCAGGCTAGGGATATCCCACCTGGAATGAATGCACATACACACACACACACTATGTATTGCTGACACAATTTGTAGTCAGTTAACATCTAGAGTACTTGGGGAATTATTTTCTTTCTTTGAGCCTTTTCTGGTTGGCATATTCAATATGAAAGTAATTCATATTGAATAATTTGGAAAGAATAACAGTACTGCCCATGACAGCCACTTTAGAAACAGCCCTCTAAGGCAGAAGCTTTTAATGCGAGGACATTATCTAGGGCATTGCCAAAATGCGCCTCTGTTCTCCTTCTCTACAGTCCAATCGGAATCGACTCTGTTATCTCTAATGATAGAAGAGAGGGAATAACACACTGAAAGGGAAAAGAGCTAGGCTATATTTCCATTTGGGATATGTTTATGCAATAACTCATGCTGACAATATAAGCGCACATCTTACATCATGTACCCGTATCATATGACATATGTTATCATCTTAGTATCCATGTCCTGTTTCTCTCAACCATTCAAGGGTTTTTCTTTATTTTTACTATTTTCAACATTTGGAATAATAGTGAAGGAATCAAAGCTATGAAATAACATATATGGAATAATGTAGTAACCAAAAGTGTTAAACAAACCAAATAGCCATCCTTTGCCTTGATGACAGCTTTGCACACTCTTGCCATTCTCTCAACCAGCTTCATGAGGTAGTCACCTGGAATGCATTTCAAATAACATGTGTGCCTTGTTAAAAGTTCATTTGTGTCTTTCTTTCTTAATGCATTTGAGCCAATCATTTGTGTTGTGACAAGGTAGTGGTGTGTTGTGTGTTGTGTTGTGACAAGGTAGTGGTGGTATACAGAAGATAGCCCTATTTAAAAGACCAAGTCCAAATTATGGCAAAAACTGCTCAAATAAGCAAAAAGAAATGACAGTGCGTCATTACTTTCAAGACATGAAGGTCAGTCAATATGGAACATTTCTAGAACTTTGAAAGTTTCTTCAAGTACAGTCGCAAAACCATCAAGCGCTCCTGTATGATGTAACTGTCTCTCATGAGGACCACCACAGGAATGGAAGACCCAGAGTTACCTCTGCTGCAGAGGATAAGTTTATTAGAGTTACCAGTCTCAGAAATTGCAGCCGAAATAAATGCTTCACAGAGTTCAAGTAGCAGACACATCTCAACATCAACTGTTCAGAGGCCTTCATTGTTAAATTGCTGCAAAAAAAGCACTACTAAAGGACACCAAGAAAAAGAAGAGACCTGTTGGGCCAAGAAACACGAGCAATGGACATTAGCCGGTGGAAATCTGTCCTTTGGTCTGATAATCAAATTTGAGATTTTTGGTTCCAACCACCGTGTCTTTGTGAGACGCAGGGTAGGTGAACGGATGATCTCTGCATGTGTGGTTCCCACCGTGAAGCATGGAGGAGATGGTGTGGGGGGGGGCGTTGCTGGTGACAGTGTCAATTATTTATTTAGAATTCAAGGCACACTTAACCAGAGGGGGTGGCGTATCGCTGCAGAATGCTTTGGTAACCATGCATTACCAAAGCATTCTGCAGCGATACGCCACCCCCCTCTGGTTTGCGTTTAGTGGGACTATCATTTGTTTTTCAACAGGACAAAGACCCAACACACATCCAGGCTGTGTAAGGGCTATTTGACCAAGAAGGAGAGAGATGGAGTGCTTGCATTAGATGATCTGGCCTTCACAATCAACCGACCTCAACCCAATTGAGATGATTTAGGATGAGTTGGACTGCAGAGTGAAGGAATAGCAGTCAATAAGTGTGCTGAGCATTCCAGTTGAAGCTGATTGAGAGAATGCCAAGAGTGTTCAAAGCTTTTGACTGGTGCTGCATATACATTGAACAAAAATATGAATGCAACATATAAAGTGTTGGTCCCATGTTTTATGAGCTGAAATGGAAGGTTCCAGAAATATTCCATTTCTCTGTTTACATCCCCATTAGTGAGCATTTCTCCTTTGCCAAGATAATCCATCCACCTGACACTTATGACATATCAAGAAGCTGATTAAAATAGCATGATCACTACACAGGTGCACCTTATGCTGGGGACAATGTACAGTTTTGTCACACAACACAATATCACAGATGTCTTAAGTTTTGAGGGAGTGTGCAATTCGCATGCTAACTGCAGGAATGTCCACCTGAGCTGTTGCCGGAGAATTCATTGTTAATTTCTCTACCATAATGTCATTTTAGAACTAGCCTCACAAACGCAGACCACATGTATGGTGTTGTGCGGTCGAGTGGTTTGCTGATGTCAACGTTGTGAACAGAGTGCCCCATGGTGGCGGTGAGGTTATGGTATGGGCAGGCATAAGCTACAGACAAAGAACACAATTGCATTTTATCAATGCCAATTTGAATGCACAGTGATAGCTTGACAAGATCCTGAGGTCCATGTCATTCATCTGCCGCCATTACCTCATGTTTCAGCGTGATAATGCATGGCCCCATGTCGCAAGGATCTATTCACATTTCCTGGAAGCTAAAAATGTCCCAGATCTTCCATGGCCTGCAAATTGTCACCAGACACGTCACCCATTGAGCATGTTTGGGATGCTCTGGAGTGACGTGTACACTGGAGTTCCCTCCAATATCCAGCATCTTCGCACAGCCATTGAAAAAGAGTGGGACAACATTCTACATCCCACAATCAATAGCCTGAAAAACTCTATGTGAAGAAGACATCTTGCTCTGCATGAGGCAAATAGTAGTCACACCAGATACTGACTGGTTTTCTGATCCAGGCCCTTTCTTTTTTAAAGGTATCTGTGACCAACATATGGTATCTGTATTCCCAAGCATGTGAAATTCATAGATTAGGGCCTAATGGGTTTATTTCAATTGACAGATATCCTTATATGAACTGTAACTCAGTAAAATCTTTGAAATTGTGGCATGTTGCTTGAATGTTTGGTTCAGTGTATAAACTGAGTGTGCAAAACTTTAGAAACACCTTCCTAATATTGAGTTGCACCTCCTTTTGCCCATAGAACAACCTCGATTCATCAGGACATGGACTACAAGGTTTCAAAAGTGTTCCACAGGGATGCTGGCCCATGTTGACTCAAATGCTTCCCACAGTTGTGTCAAGTTGGCTGGATGTCCTTTGGATGGTGGACCACTCTTGATACAAACAGGAAACTGTTGAGTGTGAAAAACTCTTTGCAGGGTGTGCCTTCCACCTACTACCATACCCTGTTCAAAGGCACTTAAACATTTTGTCTTGCCCATTCACCCTGAGTGGCACACATACACAATCCATGTCTCAATTGTCCCCTTCATCAATAAGGGATCATAGCTTTCACCTTCACATTTTTTTACGATTATAGAAACACCCAGTATTAAGCCAGTTTTACACTGACAGCTTTGAAGGTTTATTTTGTTAGGTCACCCTGCAACTGAATATGGTGTATTATTCCACGAAGGCACATACTGGGTTACATTTAGATTCCTTCTGCTGAACTTACCCCCTAAGAATTCTGTAGTTTGACAGAAGCTGGATCAAAAGCTTAAGTGAGACTTTTGCCAGTGAAATTCAATTCTGACATAGGTAAGGTTGCCATAGACAACCAGAATTTTTTTGACCAAGGCCCTTCTCCCCCAATTGCTCCGTTTGGCCAGACAGCCAGCTCTATGAAGAGTCTTGGTGGTTGCAAACATCTTCCATTTAAGAATGATTGAGGCTAGTGTGTTCTTGGAGACCAATGCTGCAACAAAAAATGTGTCACCCTTACCAAGATCTGTTCCATGACACATTCCTGTCTCAAAACTCAATGGACAATTCCTTTGACCTCATGGCTTGGTTTTTGCTCTGTTGGACCTTATATGGACAGGTGTGTGCCTTTCCAAATGATGTCCACTTAATTGAATTTACCACAGGTGGACTCCAATCAAGTGTAGAAACATCTCAAGGATGATCAATGGAAACAGTATGCACCTGAGTTCAATTTCGAGTCTCAGAGCAAAGGGTCTGAATACTTATGTAAATAAGGTATTTCTGTTTTTCTTTTCTTTTTTATGTGTAAATGTGCAAATATTTCCAAAAATCTGTTTTCACTTTGTCATTATGGGGTATTGTGTGTAGATTAATGAGGAAAATAATTTATTTGATACATTTTAGAATAAGGGTGTAATGTAACAGAATGTGGAAAAAGTCAAGGGGTCTGAAGACATTCTGAATGCACTGGTAATGTCATGGTAATATTGTTTCGTGAGGTCCCAGGCGATTCCAGGCCCTACTAGAAAAGATTCCTGTAACATTGTCTGGTTTACACAATGAAACCAAAGGCACATACGCTCACCGAGCAAGAGGGATATACACAGGTATTATAATAAGGCCAGAATCATACAAAACAACATCTCAGGCAGACAGATACAAGTAGGGGAGGTCTTCAAGTTACAGGCAACTTTGTAAGTCTTCAAGTTTATGGAACTTTGTTTAACAGCACTAAATCCATTGTGGTGTTGTGTGCTTTTCATCCCATTCCCTGTCATCCACACTTGGAAGATGGCTAACAGAGACTCTGTTCATTTCACTGGAAGGCTCTGTTCGTTTGACTTCATGTTATTTGTAGTCCCACCAGGGATAACACACACTCTCCTCCATGTCCTCCGGCTTAATCACATCTGATCGCTCGTCACATTTCGAACTGCTCGTCTTCACAACACCACGGCCTGACAGAGACAACACCAACCAGGTGTGCCTTCTGCCTTTGCAGGAGAGAGAGGGGGTGTCTCATCTACAAGTCTTCTCCACTTTTCATCTCCTTATCTATTCATCTATTTATCTGCTTTTAAATAGAGTATGCATGATGCTTGGACGCTAGCACAGGGAACCACTCAAAGGAAAGCTGCGTTGTGCTGCGTTGGGGGCTGAGGGTTTTGTTCCATGGATTGTCTCTGAAACACAGATGTTTGTGATGGCTCTGCTATTTTCCTATTGTTATCACTGCTTTTTGGATAAGACGAGGAAGTGTCTTGGGCTTTTACTTGACAGATAAAGAAACAGAATGATAAATTGTCCCACCAGCTTTCAACACCCCCCCTGCTGGAGATAACACATAAAACAGCAGATTATGTAGTAATACACAGACAGATACAAGCAGAACAGGAGTGATAGAGTGACTCTTTCTCTTTTATGCTGCTGCCACAGGAAAAACAGTGCATTAATTAGTGAGATGATGACAATACTCTCTTCTCAGAGACGATTTTAGAGAGATAGAAAGAAGATATATAGACAGTGATAGATAGATATGAGAGAGACGGGGGGGATAAAGATGTGCTCGAGTCATGGGTGACCATGTGTGATTTCCGACTAGACAGCGGAAGTGGTATAACTCCATCAAGGTAATCATGCATCCCACAGTTCATGCTCTTGCTAATCAGGCATTTTACAGCTTCCCATTTTCCACTGTATAAATTTATGCTAATTAGCCCTGGGAACAAAGAAGTCTACTTTTTGATCCTTCCTAAAGACTGCTGACTGCAATGGGCTTTAGTATAACAGTAATTAACTGCAGCATCTAAATCACCTCAGAATAACCTCTTACATGCATGTTTGAAATTGAGCTCAGCATCTTAGCTGCAAAGCTTTTTTAGCCTCTGATTGTGGATGATGGTACCATGCTTTGGTGCAGCACATTGAGTGACCTGGGTGCAGATTCAGTGAGAGCAGACATATACAGAACAAAATGTAATTGACAGTGAGTAGAAGGGGGAAAATGCTGACATGAAAATAACAAAGAACCAGCAACGAATTAAAGAAGTAGCACATACTGTATTAATAACAAAGTAAACTGTTAACTGTGGAGGTGGAGAAACTGCACCTCTGTACAGTATATACAAAAATAATCAGAGGGTTGTCATGGCAACAATTACCTCTCCACTAATGCGCCACTCTTATTTATATACTGTACATGAGAAATGAAAACAATACATCAAATGGCCAGAATATAGTATATTGACTTTTTCCCCATGTTGTCATGTTACAGCCTACACACAATGCCCCATAACGTCAAAGTGGAATTATGTTTTTCAAACTTTTTACAAATGTATTAAAAATGAAAAGATGAAATGTCTTGCATCAATAAATATTCAACCCCTTTTTTAAGGCAAGCTTAAATAAATTCTGGAAATGTACTTAAAATGTCTTAAAATGTACTTACAATGTCATATAATAAGTTGCATGGACTCACTCCTAGTGCAATACTAGTGTTTAGCATGATTTTTGAATGAATACCTCTTAACTGTACCCACAGATACCATTATCTGTAAGGTCCCATCAGTCGAGCAGTGAATTTCACAAACCACAAACACGAGGGAGGTTTTTGGTAAATGGGTATAATAAAAAAAAATGCAGACATTGAATATCCTTTAGAGCATGGTGAAGTTATTACTTACACTTTGGATGGTGTATCAATATACCCAGTCACTACAAAGATACAGGCATCCTTCCTATCTCAGTTGCCAAAGAGGAAGGAAACCGCTCAGAGATTTCACCATGAGCCCAATGGTGACTTTGAGACAGTTACAGACTTTAATGGCTGTGATAGGAGAAACTGAGGATAGATCAACAACATTGTAGTTACACCTTTCAGCAGGACAATAACCTAAAACACAAGGCCAAAAACACACTGGAGTTGCTTACCAAGGCGACATTAATGTTCCTATGTTACCGAGTTACAATTTTTACTTAAATCGGCTTCAAAATCCAATTGCCTGTTGAGCAATTATCAACAACCAACTTGACAGAGATTTAATTTTTATTTTAAAGAATAAATGTGCAAATGTTGCACAACCCAGGTGTGGAAAGCTCCTAGATACTTACTAAGAAATACTCACAGCTGTAATTACTGCCGAAGGTACCTCTACTTCTAAGTATTGACTCAGGGGTGTGAAAACATCTTTAAATTAGATATTTCTGTAGTTCATGTTTAAAAAAAATCTAAAAACATTATGGCGTATTGTGTATAGATGGGGGGGAAAATAGATTTAATACATTTTGAATTCAGGGTCTAACACAACAAAATGTGGAATAAGTCAAGGGGTATGAATACTTTCTGAAGGCACTGTAAGGATGAGTGCTGTTTTTACATTTCTATTGGTTTTCCTGAAGATCTCCAGAGCCCCATGATACTGTATGTCATCTATATTCAGGGTTTCTCACTGCAGCCAAGGCCTGCTGAGCTCCTCAAGGATGCAGAGAGCCTCACAGCTCTAGCGTAGAACTTCACAGCCTCAGCTCAGAGCTCCACCTCAGAGCTGCACCACACACTAGTGCACCAGTGGCTCCACATCCCAGTGCAAAACGTCAGCCTGCTTCATGCTTTTGGTGGTCCCCAAAAGTAAAGAGTAGAAAGTGCTTTCGAAAAGTATTCATTGAACATCCTTGATGTGTTTTTACAACTTGATTGGATTGGAGTCCACCTCTGGTAAATTCAAGTGATTGGACATGATTTGGAAAGGCTCACACCTGTCTATATAAGGCCCCACAGTTGACAGTCCATGTCAGAGCAAAAACCAAGCCATGGGTGCGAAGGGATTGTCCGTAGAGCTCCGAGACAGGATTGGTAAACACCTGTCTACATAAGCAAAAACCAAGCGGCAGGATTGTGTCGAGGCACAGATCTGGGGAAGGGTACCAAAAAAATGTCTTCAGCACTGAAGGTCCCCAAGAGCACAGTGGCCTCCATCATTCATCAATTGAAGAAGTTTGGAACCACCAAGACTATTCCTAGAGCTGGCCGTCCGGCCAAACTGAGCAATCCAGTGAAAATGGACTTGGTCAGGGAGGTGACCAAGAACCCGATGGTCACTCTGACAGAGCTCCAGAGTTCCTCTGTGGAGAAATTTCCAGAAGGACAGACTTCTCTCCAGCACTCCACAAATCGGGCATTTATGGTAGAGTGGCCAGACAGAAGCCACTCCTCAATAAAAAACACACAACAGCCCACTTGAAGTTTGCCAAAAGTCACCTAAAGACTCGCAGACCATGAGAAACAAGATTCTCTGGTCTGATGAAACCAAGGTTGAGTTATTTGGCCTGAATGCCAAGCTTCACGTCTGGAGGAAAACTGGCACCATGCCTATGGTGAAGCATGGTGGTGGCAACATTATGCTGTGGGGATGTTTTTCACCGTCATGGACTGGTAAACTAGTCAGGATCGAGGTAAAGATGAATGGAGCAAAGTACAGAGAGATATGTGATGAAAGCCTGCTCCAGAGCATGCTGGACCTAAGACTGGGGTGAAGGTTCACCTTCCAACAGGACAACGACCATAAGAACACAGCCAAGACAACACAGGAGTGGCTTCGGGACACGTTTCTGAATGTCCTTCAGTGGCCCAGCCAGAGCCTGGACTTGAACCCGATCGAACATCTCTGGAGAGACCTAAGAATCGCTGTGCAGCGATGCTGCCCATTCAACCTGACAGTGCTTGAGAGGATCTGCAGAGAAGAATGGGAGAAACTAACAAAATATAGGGGCGCCAGACTTGTAGTGTCATACCGAAGAAAACTCAATGCTGTAATCACTGCCAAAGTTGCTTCAACAAAGTATTGAGTAAACTGTCTGATGCTTATGTAAATGTGATATTTCAGTTTTATTTATATATTTTATGAGCTAAAATGTCTAAAAAACTGTCTTTGCTTTGTAATTATGGGGTAGTGTGTGTAGATTTATGAGGGAAAAAACAATTTAATACATTTTAGAATAAGGCTGTAACCTAATAAAATGTGGACAAAGTCAAGGTGTGAATACTTTCCGAAAGCACAGTAAGTTTCCTCCTAATGCACACAGGACACAACTTTAACATGTCCTCAAGACGGCCGTCCGGGAGAGACATGCAAGACACCCGAGGGCTACGCGAGAAGATGACTGTCCCCTCTGAGTGTGACACTTTCAAAACTGGCACGGCAAAACTTGGATGAAATTTTCAGATTTCGTCCAGTCGGATGCTTCTAAGTGTGCTGGGGCAGTGTGAGCTGGAATGGTTTTCTCTGTCTGCTGGGGCAATTACAGTAGAGGAGAAAATAAGATACATTGGAGACTGTACTGAATAAACAGTGTTTTGATAGAGTGTGCGTGTGTGTGTGTGTGCGTGTGTGTGTGCCAGACTTTTATGGGAGACTTAATCAACTCAAGCCTTGAATGTTGTCTTTTATTCTATATTTAATGCTTCATGAAGCTTGTTGATCAAACAATTGCACTCAGCAAACAATTACACTATAGAGTTGAGATATAGGGCCATTGCTATAAAGCTCGTTGAAGTGTTCTCTCTGTGTGTGTATGAATACGTTTTTGGTCTAAATTGAATCAGGGATGCTGATTATTGTGACAATGTCATTCAAATGCATTTACTGTCTTCTATTGCAAACGAGATAGCAGAGCAATGTCTGAAGATTCATTTATGAATGGACTTCATTTCAATGGACCTCACATTGTGCTCTGAAAGCCTCATTCTTAATAATTTTCAATTCAATATCAGGCCAGGTTTATCCTTGGTCAAGATGGTGTGGCCTGTTGAGGGAGAATTTAGTATTACACCGATCAACACATCTCTTCTCTCTCAACTTCACCCTTCCACTGTACATTTCAAATGGTATGGATGTGTATTTAATACAGTATGTTCAGTGTTAGTGATAGCAATATGATTAATACTTCTTAAGGAAGTAGCAGAATACAGTTCCCTGGCAGGAACATCACTCAGCGGAGTTTCAGAGCGCCACCTATAGTTTTTGATAAAACTCAAACTGTCATTAATCTTTCATTAAAATACACATTCAAGGTAGTGAATTAAAGCTACACTAGTTGTGAATCTATCCACCAAGTCAGATTTGTAAAATGCTTTTCGGCGAAAGCATGAGAAGCTATTATCTGATAGCATGTAACACCCCAAAAGACCCGCAGGGGACGTAAACAAAATAATTAGCATAGTCAGCGCTACACAAACCGCACAAATAAAATATAAAACATTCATTACCTTTGACCATCTTCTTTGTTGGCACTCCTAGATGTCCCATAATCACTATTGGGACTTTCTTTCTATTAAATCGGTCCATATATAGCCTAGATATCGATCTATGAAGAGTGTGTGATCAACAAAAAAAATAGCGTTTTTTAACGTAACATCATTTTTTTTATAAAAAAAGTTGACAATAAACTTTCACAAAACACTTCGAAATACTTTTGTAATGCAACTTTAGGTATTAGTAAACGTTAATAAGCGATCAAATTGATCACGAGGCGAATTATATTCTATAGCTGTGCGTCTGGAAATAATGTCCGGGTAAATCTCAACCAAAATATCCGGTCGGAGACCGGAAGAACTGCTCTGCCCTGTGTCTGTTTGACCAAGAAAATAATTGTAGGTAAATGACAAGACTGTTGACATCGTGTGGAAGCTGTAGGTATCCATTTAATGGGGGTCACTTTTAACAATTGGTTGAAGTTGCGCATGGATATATTTTTCGATTTTCAGTGATCAGATTTCCCTGCACTTTTCGATGAAACGCACGTTCTGTTATAGTCACAGCCGTGATTTAACCAGTTTTAGAAACGTCTGAGTGTTTTCTATCCACACATACTAATCATATGCATATACTATATTCCTGGCATGAGTAGCAGGGCGCACGATTTTTAACAAAAAGCTGCGAAAATTCGGAAGGAAAGGTGTGCTTGGCCTTTTGTATTTATGATTTGAGTGGGTTTGTGCCGGCTTATTGCCCACCCAAGGAACAGCTAAAGTAGCACACTGTAGTTTTTTTCACTCTTCTTGCCTTTTGCCTTCATCTCCACCAGCTGGATATAATCCATGAAGAAAGACCTTCCCTTTCCTAGTTCATCATTTCTTCAACTAATCCAATTGGCCACGGCTAGACAGAAGCGGGAACTTGCCTTAACACTATCTATAGTGCTCCCAATTCTGTTGAACTTCAATTACTTTTGGGTTGGAAAGTTCTTTCATCTTGGCCATGATAGCCTTTCTTTATTAAAGGCATGGATTATCCTTGGATGCTTCTCAAAGAGTGTTATACAGTGTGCCCCAAATCTAACATGAGGTTAAACATGTAACTCTGGGCTTATCAGGGAAGGGAGGGGGTCGATCTCCCTATGCACTATTGCAATGAACTGTGATGTGTGGTGAACTTCTGATCTATGTCCACTAGCTCTATGTAACAGAACACAATATCCCTATTGCCACTATTCCCATGTGTGAGTCTGCAGAGTTTGTGACTGTGAATATTCCCAAAGCAATCAAATCAATATGATGGTTTAAGGGGTTTGCTCATGGAAGAGAAATAATTACAAAGAGCTTTATTTACAAAAGTCAATATATAACATCTCACGTTAAAACCCTGTTGTGGATTACGCACATGAAGAACAAGTAGAGAACAAAACTTATTTGGTTTAGCGACATCATCAGACACATGAGAACAGTAGGTGCTCTACTTCTCCCACAGTTGCAGGTTGACGTTTATTGTCATGAGTGGTGAGACGCTGGATAATGTTTTCGATCACGTGGACTGGAATATGTTCCGGGTCGCCTCTGGAGATAACATGAATGAATATGCCGACTCAGTCACCGGATTCATCAAAAAAATGCATAGATAAGGTGACAGCAATATAGTCTTTCAAAATGTTCCCAAATCAGAGATGATACAAGGTTGCAATTGGATATCACGAAAAAGGGGGTAAAATAAAACAAAAAAGTTAGGGTTAGGTTGAAAATCTGATTTTATGACTATGCCAGCCAGCCACCATGCAGAGTTTGCCTCCAGGACAAGATTCATGATGAAAAACGCTAACTTGCCTCATAGTCAGCAGCCGATAATGCTAATATAGTACCATGGCTAACACATGTTCGTATACATTGTACTATACATGCTTTCTTAGGGATACTATCAACCTTCTAGAGCAGTGCTTCCTCCACGTTCTCTCAGTGAGGCTTGGCTTTCTGGTTCCTGCCCACCCTCTGCCACTCTGCTTCAGGCCCAGCTGTGTATCCATGTCCCTTCTAACCCCACACAGAGCCAGAACGGGTCTGTAGCACAGATTAACATATGTCCTCAGTGGAGACTGAGTGTGTAGCCCATGTTTTCATCGGGAGCTCTCCTCGGCAGCTCAGGTTCATTGTGTTCGAATCGTGAGAAAAGGTATTTAGTTCCTTTGGTAGGGTGACATTGGTGACCGCGATGTGGCTGGCTTTCTTTTTATAACCTGTGATCATTAGGAGCCCCTGCCACATATGGCTTGTGTCCGACCCGCTGAATTCCTCCTCCACTTTGTCCCTAAACTTGTGTTTTGCCATCTTGATCGAACTGTATAGGTCTTATTTGTACTGCTTAACCTAACTATTGTTCCCGGTCACCTTGCTCTGTTTATAAACAGCATCTCTCTTTCAGTTTTCCTACAATGCTGCTATCAATTCACATTTTTTGATTCGGGAACATTTTGAAAGACTATAATGCTGTCACGTTATCTATGCATTTTTTTATGAATCTGGTGACTGAGTCGGCGTATTCATTCATGTTATCTCCAGAGGCGACCCGGAATATCTTCCAGTCCACGTGATCAAAAACATTATCCCACGTCTCGCCACATCATCATAATCTATTATACTGTCACTCTCTGGTGAGAAGCTCCTCTGCCACGCATATTAATGGTCAACTCACTGTGCTGTTTAGGCAGACACACACACACACATATACACACAGACACACACACACTTTGTTATGTTGTTGTTGTTGATTTGAATCCATCCGGGTACTCAGGTCCAGAGGACGCCAGCAGATGCAGCAGTTTAATAAGCCCATTAATGTAAGACTAAGTGATTTGATTAGTAGACACTTAGTAGACACACATTTCAACAGGGGGTGTGTCTGGTGGTTTGGGCCCCTGTGTGTGTGTGTGTTTGAGATATTCCTAAGCTTTTGCAGAGCTGAGTAGGGGGAAATAGCTCTAATGGAAAGACAAGGAGTGCTGAGGCGGCCGTGGGCTAATTAATTTATCATTTGAGTGACAGCTCGGCGGGAATCTCACCAGATAGCCAACACACAAAAAAGTATGACAGTTTACTATAGAATTATATAGTATTATTTCGTAAACTGTATAATACTATACAACACTCTGTAGTATCCCTCGATCATGTGTAGTACTTACTATATCATTTTGTAGTATACTGTAGGATACTATACTTCACACTGGCCGTGTCCGAATACCTTTAATTTGTTTTATTTTTTATTTAACCGTTATTTAACTAGGCAAGTCAGTTAAGAACAAATTCTTATTGACAATGACGGCCTACCAGAAGGCAAAAGGCCTCCTTCAGGGACGGGGCCTGGGATTAAAAAAATAAATACAATACAAATTAAGGACAAAATACACATCACAACAAGAGAGACACAACACTACATAAAGAGAGACCTAAGACAACATCATAACAAGGCAGCAAGACATGACAACACAGCATGGTAGCAACACAACATGAAAACAACATGGTAGCTACACAACATGGTAGCATGACAAAAACATGGTACAAACATTATTGGACAAAGTCAACAGCACAAAGTTCAAGAATGTAGAGGCAACAGTACATCACACAAAGCAGTGTTGGGGTAGGTTCCTTATTCCATGTCAATCATTGGCTTATTGGTGAAATCAGCAATCAGACAATATCTTCTTTAACTAAATCAATTAAACCTTTATTAATGCAATTACAGACAGAAGGTGACAATGGAAACACAGCACGCATGTTTCAGAGTAAATTCTGCAAAATAAAAAAGGTCAAAGTTGTTTTAATATACTTGCGTTCCCTAGTGATGTAACTGCCTTCGTCAACACCTTCTACTCATGAGACCAAGTCCATACATATACAGTTATACAAACTTGCAGGGGAAAACAATAGTCCAGTGTTTTCTAAGAGCTCAGCAGTAATTTCCCATTACCGTGTGGCTTACAGTGGTGTGTCTGACTTGTTTCTTATCTATTTACTACTCCCCTGTAGGGGTCTGTGTCTATGTATCTCTTTTCGCCTTAAGGCGCTTTCTCACAGACACCCTGTTTTGACTGCAATGGCTCACACATCTGCTCAGACCATTTCTTATAAGAGGCAGAGACTAGAAAAGAACTGTGGAACAGTATTAAACCCTATAATAAATGTATTGCTAATCTGTAGTCCAGGACCCTATAGATGTAGTGAGGGAGGGGTCTTATAGCCCTTCCCCTTCTATTAATACAACATAAGCATAATCAATTATTATAATACATCAATCATTTGGTGCAGCCCCTATCATGACCCCAAGGTGAAGCCCATAAGCAGCCACAATTGTCAGTAAGAGTGTCCATAATTGAGTCTTTGAATGAACCGATTGAGATAAAACTGTCCAGTTTAAGTGTTTGTTGCAGCTCATTCCAGTCGCTAGCTGCAGCGAACTGAAAAGAGGAGCGACCCAAGGATGAGTGTGCTTTGGGGACCTATATCTATACTAGCGCACTACATACTTATCTTGCCTATGTCGCTCCGTCATTGCTCATCACTATATTTATATGTATATATTCTTATTCCATTTCTTTACTTAGATTTGTGTGTATTAGGTAGTTGTTGTGGAATTGTTAGATTACATGTTAGATATTGCTGCACTGTCGGAACTAGAAGCACAAGCATTTTTCTACACTCGCAATAACATCTGCTAACCATCTGTATGTGACCAATAAAATGTCATTTGATTTCATTTTAACTGCATGCTATGTACTCATTGTTGCATACTTAGTATTTAGCAATTATTGTTTAGTAAAACGTATGCAGTATGCCACAGCCGCAACACAGTAGTGGATTCTGACTGGTGGGGTGGGCCAAGTACGCGTGGATTTGACCAAATTCAACAGCCATGCATCGCATTAACCAGCTCATTTCAAATGTGATTAATTTCTCTGAATAGAATAGGAATGGAGGTATATGCAGACTATAAAATTTGACCTATATTTCAACATATGTATTAATGATCGTGAAGTGCTTACTATAGAATTGTGTAGTATACTGTAGCATACTATACTACACAGTGTAATACTCTTTGTTCGTGTAGTGCTTACCATAGCCACAGGAAGTAGGGAGGTGTGGCAACCCCCTGTTAAATTGAAATAATTTTTCCAAAATTATATAACAAATATAACCTCAAGACATGCTGAACTCTCACCATTACCAATAACAGGGGAGGTTAACATGTCCTGGGAATATGATCTCTGACCCTCTGTATCACTCATCATTATTCACAATCCATTCAGGATTATCCATAATCATGGTAGCATCCACATTAATACAATAAAAGTGACTCCAAAAAGGACTGAAGACAGCCTACATTTGTCGGGGCATATCAAATCAAATCAAATTTATTTATATAGCCCTTCGTTCATCAGCTGATATCTCAAAGTGCTGTGCCGGGTGGAGATTATAACAGAACATGGCCAAGATGTTCAAATGTTCATAAATGACGAGCATGGTCGAATAATAACAAGGCAGAACAGTTGAAACTGGAGCAGCAGCACAGTCAGGTGGACTGGGGACAGCAAGGAGTCATCATGTCAGGTCATCCTGGGGCATGGTCCTTGGGCTCAGGTCCTCTGAGAGAGAGAAAGAAAGAGAGAATTAGAGAGAGCATATGTGGGGTGGCCAGTCCTCTTCTGGCTGTGCCGGGTGGAGATTATAACAGAACATGGCCAAGATGTTCAAATGTTCATAAATGACCAGCATGGTCAAATAATAGTAAGGCAGAACAGTTGAAACTGGAGCAGCAGCATGGCCAGGTGAACTGGGGACAGCAAGGAGTCATCATGTCAGGTAGTCCTGGGGCATGGTCCTTGGGCTCAGGTCCTCCGAGAGAGAGAAAGAAAGGAGAGAATTAGAGAACGCACACTTAGATTCACACAGGACACCGAATAGGACAGGAGAAGTACTCCAGATATAACAAACTGACCCTAGCCCCCCGACACAAACTACTGCAGCATAAATACTGGAGGCTGAGACAGGAGGGGTCAGGAGACACTGTGGCCCCATCCGAGGACACCCCCGTACAGGGCCAAACAGGAAGGATATAACCCCACCCACTTTGCCAAAGCACAGCCCCCACACCACTAGAGGGATATCTTCAACCACCAACTTACCATCCTGAGACAAGGCTGAGTATAGCCCACAAAGATCTCCGCCACGGCACAACCCAAGGGGGGGGGCCAACCCAGACAGGATGACCACAACAGTGAATCAACCCACTCAGGTGACGCACCCCCTGCAGGGACGGCATGAGAGAGCCCCAGTAAGCCAGTGACTCAGCCCCTGTAATAGGGTTAGAGGCAGAGAATCCCAGTGGAAAGAGGGGAACCGGCCAGGCAGAGACAGCAAGGGCGGTTCGTTGCTCCAGAGCCTTTCCGTTCACCTTCCCACTCCTGGGCCAGACTACACTCAATCATATTCAATGCTTCCCACAGTTGTGTCAGGTTGGCTGGATGTCCTTTGGGTGGTGAACCATTCTTGATACAAACAGGAAACTGTTGAGCATGAAAAACCCAGCAGCATTGCAGTTCTTTAAACACTCAAACAGGTGCACTAGGCACCTACTACCATATCGCATTCGAACGCACTTACAGTTTTTTTACAATCCCTTTGGCACTAATTTCAGAACCTTGTGGTCATTTTTCAAAACTCAAGACACAAAACTCAAAACGGTCTTCACTTGTAACACAGGCTGTCCAATGTTCAAAACATTGCATTGTGCATTTGTATCTTTAAATAAACCTTGCACTTGCAGAATCATTGGTTCGTTGGTTACAACGGCTGTAACTAATTTATCATGAAATACCATAGGAACATTAATTTAGATCACCCACACACAAGATACCGATAGTTTCACTGTGTAGTTGTTCATACAATCATTAAATATGGTAGTACAAAATATGTGATACATGTTTCATTATGCCACTACAAGTAAATACATCACTGTAAAAGGACTAGTAAAGAGAGTACTACAGACACAGTGGAATCATTGAACAAAATCTGATATTTATTGATGAATTACAATAAAATCATTCATAGGTTTCTTCAAATCAAAGCAAAAATATTCAGCTCAACCCTGTCTTGTGGATTTGGCCATACGTTCTCATCCACATCACAATGAATGTTTTCGTTAGCCAAACATCTTGGGAAGAATCTTCGGCAGGGCGAATCCAGGCCTGACGCTGGTCTGCAGTGATGTCATTGCATGCGTCATCCATTGCCTGGAGAAGGGTGGCTTGTTCGTGAGGGTGCCTATCATATACCTTCCACCTCCATGTGGAGAAAAATTCCTCAAACGGGTTTTAAGTAAGGAGAGTACAGGGGTAAGTACAGGGTGGTAAATTGTGGATGGGCCTGAAACCATGCTTGCACCATTTGAGCAAGGTGGAACCTGACATTATCCTACAAAATGCCATAGGTCATGCCATCAGCTCTACAGACCTGATTTAGC
Source organism: Oncorhynchus gorbuscha (assembly GCF_021184085.1). Taxonomy (NCBI): domain Eukaryota; kingdom Metazoa; phylum Chordata; class Actinopteri; order Salmoniformes; family Salmonidae; genus Oncorhynchus; species Oncorhynchus gorbuscha. The sequence goes on from NC_060175.1 coordinate 46,282,215, forward strand.
CCATCAAGGAAGGTTGCATTCGAACAGCGAATCATGTGGCTGCCTGCAACTCAATATATAGAGTCTATAGAGTAGAGAGCTTTAGTTGTTGTTCGACCTTAAATTAGAACGGGCAAGATGCGTAATATAAGCAACTTTGACCGTGGTATGATTGTTGATGCTACACATGGTGATTCCAGCATCTCAGAAACAGCTGCCTTCCTGGGATTTTTACGCACTACAGTCTCTAGAGTTTACAGAGAATGGTACGATAAACAAAACACATTCAGTGAGCGGCATTTCTGTGGGCAAAAACACCTTGTTAATGAGAGAGGTCCGAGGAGAATGTCCAGACTCATTCAAGCTAACAGAAAGGCCACAAATGCTGGTCCTACCCAGTACTAGATAGGTGAACCTAATAAAGTGGCTGGTGAGTGTACAGTAATGTCAAATCTGAAAACATGGTCCGGAAAAGTGGTACATGGGACCATAGAAACAGTGTCTCATAAAGAATGATGATGAAATATTACATCCATAGATAATGTAGTCCAATTGGTTCATGTTCCACAGTAATTGGTGTCAATGGATCTCGTTATTCTGAAACTTTCATGATATTAACATGGAATATTGTTTGTCAGTTTCCAAAAAACTATGCATTACGTAAGAGTAATGCAACAGTTACTTTTCATTTTGAGCAGTTGTATCAATTGATACTTAGATCATTGTAATGAAATAATTACTCAGTCATCTCAGATGTAATGTGTGAATTTCATTTTGAAATGGTAATACTTTGATGTTAAGTTGTGTTATTTTGAACAGGTGATTTTAGTTCAATGAACAAATGATCTTAGCTTTATGTGTATTGTATCCAAGCAATTGGAAAAAGTGTTTGAGTTTTGAAAAATGTACATTTTGATCATTGGTTGTGAGTTTTGTGTCTAGAGTTTTGAAAAATTACATCAAGGTTTCCGAAACTCGTGCCAAAGTGATTGTAAAAAACTGTAAATATTTTGTCTTTACCATTCACCCTCTGAATAGCACACATACACAATCCATGTCTCAAATATCTCAAGGCTTAAAAATCCTTACTTATCCTGTCTCCTCCCCTTCATCAACACTGATTGAAGTGTTGACTTATGAGATTTATCTACTGTAGTATGGGGAGTGTGTGTGTGTGTGTGTGTGTGTGTGTGTGTGTGTGTGTGTGTGTGTGTGTGTGTGTGTGTGTGTGTGTGTGTGTGTGTGTGTGTGTGTGTGTGTGTGTGTGTGTGTGTGTGTGTGTGTGTGTGTGTGTGTGTGTGTGTACATAACTACCTATGTGTGTGGTTACTGAGAGTAAGATTCAGAATGCAGGTATCCATCAAGTTGCAGATTAACAACAGGGATCAGAGTTCAATGAGTGCAGATCAAAGGAAACATTGGCTTCTGAATTATTGTCTCCTCCCTCTCAGATGATCCATTTCCCCAATCCCCAATTAAAAGCCAAGGAGGAAAAGAAAAAGAAGTCTTCAATTATTTCTGAGTTCAAAGATGGCCCAGTCACACTCCCTCCTCCCAAGCCCCCCCCCCCTCCCAAATGTATGTTTAAAAATACTATGCTTAAATTACCCAGCGTCTCTTAGAATCATCCTTAGCTGACTTTAACAGACATATTTTTGCTGCATCATTTATTTTAAACTTCTTCTTGGCTGTGTCTGCCCTGGATAAAGTCTGACACCTTTAGACAATGCCCCCAACACAGACATATTAATAGGACTATATTGACAATATGGAGGAAGAATCTAGGGCTGCGGGTGTTGACTGAAGCACAGGAGGAAACTGTCTGCCAGGTCTCTCCATTAATTCCTGATTCCTGGGGCAGGTCAGATTTACCTCGCATCATGCTGTTATCGCTCGATACGGATTGCAGGCTCTACACACACACACACAGGTGCTTGCTCATGCACGCACGCACGCTGAATACAGACACATCCTGCTGATCAGTCAATACGGACACAGCACCTGACAGGGCTTGTCAAAGCCTCCCCAGAGAGAGACATGAGTATGTTGGACATAAGCACACACAGGTACACACAAACACGCGCACACACACCATTTTGTCCTTCTGCAGGCATGTTAATCTCTGCTTTGATTACCTGTGTGGTTAAACGGATAGCCCCTGTCCTGTCATTTGGAGAGGAAGCCATGCAGCTCTGATCCTCCTCAGTCAGCAAGGTGTCCTTAACGTAGAGAAGGAGAAATTAACAGGAACGTCTCAACTTCTGAGGAACAAATCAATATCCATGCCATGTCCTCTCCTGTAAGGGTACAAGATATTTTAATCACAGACAATTTCATTGCCCCCTTACAACGGCTGCAGCAAGAGCTCACCGAGTCATTTCAATTAAATAACGTTGAACCAAGACATTTACACGTTTAATTGACGTTTGGGCCCAGTAGGCAGCAACATTAAAGTGACACGCTGTGGGCTGGGGAACGTCTTCTCTGAGATGCTGACTTCATTCTGGAGGTTGCCACAAAGTGCACGCATTGTCTCCGACTGGCTGCATAGGCGTGATGGCTGGACATTTATCGGCTGTTGATCTTAGGCTGTGACCCATGGATATTTGTCAGGTACTTTTCATTTTGAAAAATGACTTGTAGAAGGCAAATGTCAAGTTGTAGGGCGCCAGGTAGCCTAGCGGTTAAGAGTGTTGCGACATTAACCGAAAAGTCGCTGGTTTGAAATCCCAGGCCAACTTGGTGAACAGTCTGTTGATGTGTCCTTGAGCAAGGCACTTAAACTTAATTGCCCCAGTCAGTCAATCTGGAATAGAGTGTGTGGTAAATGTAAATCCATATTTTTTAGCAAGGAATAGCATTGAATGTGTTACAGTGGGGAGAACAAGTATTTGATACACTGATGATTTTGCAGGTTTTCCTACTTACAAAGCATGTAGAGGTCTGTAATTTTATCATAGGTACACTTCAACTGTGAGAGACGGAATCTAAAACAAAAATCCAGAAAATCACATTGTATGATTTTTAAGTAATTAATTTGCATTTTATTGCATGACATAAGTATTTGATACATCAGAAAAGCAGAACTTAATATTTGGTACAGAAACCTTTGTTTGCAATTACAGAGATCATACGTTTCCTGTAGTTCTTGACCAGGTTTGCACACACTGCAGCAGGGATTTTGGCCCACTCCTCCATACAAATTTTCTCCAGATCCTTCAGATTTTGGGGCTGTCGCTGGGCAATACGGACTTTCAGCTCCCTCCAAAGATTTTCTATTGGGTTCAGGTATGGAGACTGGCTAGGCCACTCCAGGACCTTGAGATGCTTCTTACGGAGCCACTCCTTAGTTGCCCTGGCTGTGTGTTTCGGGTCATTGTCATGCTGGAAGACCCAGCCATGACACATCTTCAATGCTCTTACTGAGGGAAGGAGGTTGTTGGCCAAGATCTCATGATACATGGCCCCATCCATCCTCACCTCAATACGACAGTCGTCCTGTCCCCTTTGCAGAAACGCATCCCCAAAGAATGATGTTTCTACCTCCATGCTTCACGGTTGGGATGTTGTTCTTGGGGTTGTACTCATCCTTCTTCTTCCTCAAACACAGCGAGTGGATTTTAGACCAAAAAGCTCTATTTTTGTCTCAGACAGAATGACCTTCTCCCATTCCTCCTCTGGATTATCCAGATGGTCATTGGCAAACTTCAGATGGGCCTGGACTAGCGCTGGCTTGAGCAGGGGGACCTTGTGTGTGCTGCAGGATTTTAATCCATGGCGGCGTAGTGTGTTACTAATGGTTTTCTTTGAGACTGTGGTCCCAGCTCTCTTCAGGTCATTGACCAGGTCCTGCCGTGTAGTTCTGGGCTGCTCCCTCACCTTCCTCATGATCATTTATGCCCCACGAGGTGAGATCTTGCATGGAGCCCAAGACCGAGGGTGATTGACCGTCATATTGAACTTCTTCCATTTTCTAATAATTTTTCCAACAGTTGTTGCCTTCTCACCAAGCGGCTTGCCTATTGTCCTTTAGCCCATCCCAGCCTTGTGCAGGTCTACAATTTTAATCCTGATGTCCTTACACAGCTTTCTGGTCTTGGCCATTGTGGAGAGGTTGGAGTCTGTTTGATTGAATGTGTGGACAGGTGTCTTTTATATAGGTAACGAGTTCAAACAGGTGCAGTTAATACAGGTAATGAGTGGAGAACAGGAGGGCTTCTTAAAGAAAAACAGGTCTGTGAGAGCCAGAATTCTTACTGGTTGGTAGGTGATCAAATACTTATGTCATGCAATAAAATGCAAATTAATTACTTAAAAATCATACATGTTTGTATGTTTGAACAGCCATTCATTCTATTTAGGCCTGAATGGACTTGAATACTATTTTAGATAAAAATATGACAGTCACATGTAAAGTCCATACAGTGATACAAATGTACATGTCCTTGATACGATGCAATCAGCCATGCTCGTTCCATCTCCTAAACATTGGCCTTAGTTAAACTGTGCTGACATTAACATTTCCACCAGCTCTAACCACATCTCAGCTTCAAGCAATTGAAATACTAAGATACCACTTTGTTGGTGGTATTACAATGAGAATTGAGAATGCTTTAGTTACTGTACCATATATGATATATGTACCATTTGTAAGTCGCTCTGGATAAGAGCGTCTGCTAAATGACTTAAATGTAAATGTAAATGTATATATATGTTATTTAATTTTATCATATCTCTGTAAGCCTATATTTCGTTTCTTTACTTTGAATAGTCATTTTTTGTCAAAAGCTTTATATTAAATCCATTCAACTCAACAAAAAGTCCATTACTGTACACCTCTGCATAAGTATTGACCAACCTGCAGCAGGTAGGCAGTAAGCTTTTGTTATAGACTTTCATTAAAAAAAATATATAAAGATTTATAATTTTGTCTCTCCCTTGTATTGTCTGTAGGATACACATGTGAGTTGGTGTCGATAGAGCTGCACTATACTGTGTATACTGTAGCGATAATGTTTTTATATTGCTTGATGTCTAATCCCAGTACACACACGTTCATAAATACACACCTTGACACTTCAGAGAGCTCTGTGTTGTCAGCAACAATAAGAGGAGAGGGGGATGTTAACCAGATATGGAAGAGTAGCCTGGATTCCAGTGATGTGCTATAGACTCACAGTGCTTATAGCGTTGGACTAGTAACTGAAAGGTTGCAAGTTCGAATCCCCGAGTTGACAAGGTACAAATCTGTCATTCTGCCCCTGATCAGGCAGTTAACCCACTGTTTCTAGGCCATCATTGAAAATAAGAATTTGTTCTTAACTGACTTGCCTAGTTAAATAAAAGGGTTTTAAAAAGAAAATTGTCTCTGAGGGGTGCTTCCTAAGTCCTCCCACCTCAGAGCCAGAAGTCAATCTCATCCTAGGGCATTCTGTACACTGATCAGACTGGACGTTGCAACGTCAATCTCACTGTGCATTTTATCCGGCTTGTCATGTCTCGATCTACAGTACAAACTACTCATGGGTTGCACATTTTGTCACAATATTGTTCTGAGCGTTCTCTTGAAGTCTAAAGTGGGTTATGGTGACTTGAAAACGCAATTACATTTCTGGAGGGGGCAGATAATTGGTGGGAAAACCTTGTTATCTTTGTGATATCGCCTGATTTAATTTAGATGTAGTATAACGTCAGCTAGCTTTCTAAGAGTGAGGGGAGAGGACAGATTTTAACGTTGGGTATTTTTGATGAACTTTGCTAGCTAATTACAACATTGCCATCTGTCTTGAGTAGGGATGCAGAATCTTTGGTAATTGACAGGCAATCTATGGTATCTTTGATAATTTATACTTAAATCATTTTTATATATAGTCTTCATATTTTACATCAGTAACCATATTGTTTGTGAGTTTAGTGGATAGACAATATGGTTCAAGAGAAAATAGACAAATTAATGAAAAAAGCATCTAATCAACAATGGCACTCTTTTTTTTCAATAGAGCAATGGATCTTTCAGTAGTTTGTAGGCCATACCGTTTGGATGCTACATACGATTCAAGGTCTGACGAACACCGCTCTAGCTCTGCCACCTTTCACCGCAGGTGTGGAAGGGCAACAACGGTGATAGTGGTGGATTGAGACGCAGCCCATGTATTATGTTAATTAGATTTTGTCACCTTGTCTAATGATTGGAGACAGGTGCAGGAATATGTAATAGGGGGTTTATTTACTCCACCCAAACAAACATACAACAGCACAGGTGCTAACAGGACCAACGGACCTGGTAACAATAACGACAAGAACAATGGGGAACAATCAGGGGGAATGGGAATCAGGTGTGCGTAATGAGACAAGACAGTCCGGGGTTGGTGGTGATGATCCAGTTCAGTGACACCTAGAAGGCCGGTGATGTAGATCTCCGGAGCTGGTGAACAGAATGAGCAGCAGTACCGGGGGGATCCATGACAGATTTCCGCAGGGGCACAACCATTTACTTTTTTCACAACTGCCAACAGTTTGTCGCTAAAACATTTACAACAAAGACAGACATAATTCAATAAATAAAAGTGTAAAAAAATATATACCGTACATTTCATGCTGAAACCCTCATATTAAACATGAATAGAATTCACAAAGTTGATGGTTTAAATTTAGGGTAATGTTTTACAGCTTGTCATTTACAAAAAGTAGAGTTTATTTGATTATTTTATATATTTTAACTTGTGATAAGACCACACAGAGGGCCAGAGATAATTACAGACACCTGTGATAATCTTTAGTACCCAAAAGGGCTACTAGATGTTTTGTGATAAATTACATAAAATCCTTGAAAGTTCCCAAAAATCGGGTAGTTTACCAGTAATGTACCATCCCTTTGCAACCCTAGTCTGGTCCAAATGTGTTGACATAATAGTGATGACAGGGTTGTGTCTTCCTAGTTGGTTTGTTGCACAAAATGGGTGCCTTTTTGACATGCAAAATATCTTCTTTCAACATTCATTTGCATAGAGGATATGTTCAGCCTACTGGAAAAATATATTTTCCATCTCAGGCCTTAAAATCCTATGAACTAAGAACTTTTTATTTCAAATTGTACCACACTTTCTGTCAAACCTGTTACAGACACTTATTAAACTGCCTAATTATTATAAAAAATATATTTTTAGATATATATCCCTTGTACAAATATCCCAAGGGCAAATAAACCCACATACAGTGCATTCAGAAAAAGTTCAGACGCCATGACTTTGTCCACATTTTGTTACGTTACAGCCTTATTCTAAAATGTATAAAACATATTTTTTCCTCATCAATCTACACACAATACCTCACAATGACAAAGCAAAACATGGTTATAGGATTTTTTGCTAATTTATTAAAAATAAAAAACTGAAATAACGCGTTCACACATCTATTCAGACCCTTTACTCAGTACTTTATTGAAGCATCTTTGGCAGCGATGACAGCATCAAGTCTTCTTGGGTATGACGCTACAAGATTGGCACACCTGTATTTGGGGAGTTTCTCCCATTCTTCTCTGCAGATCCTCTCAAGCTCTGTCAGGTTAGACAGGTTAGACCGTTGCTGTACAGCTTTTTTTCAGGTCTCTCCAGAGATGTTGGGTTCAAGTCCGGGCTCTGGCTGGGCCACTCAAGGACATTCAGACACTTGTCCCGAAGCCATTCCTGCGTTGTCTTGGCTGTGTGCTTATGGTCATTGTCCTCTTGGAAGGTGAACCTTTGCCCCAGTGTGAGGTCCTGAGTGCTCTGGAACAGATTTTCATCAAGGATCTCTCTGTACTTTGCCCCATTCATCTTTGCCTCAATTCTGACTAGTCTCCCAGTCCCTGCCACTGAAAAATGTGCCAGGTTTCCTCCAGACGTGACGCTTGGTATTCAGGCCACAGAACGCAATCTTGGTTTCTTCAGACCAGAGAATCTTGTTTCTCATGGTCTGGGAGTTTTTAGGTGCCTTTTGGCAAACTTCAAGTGGGCTGTCATCTGTTTTTTTGCTTCCTTCTGGCCACTCTACCATAAATGCCTGATTGGTGGAGTGCTGCAGAGATGGTTGTCCTTCTGAAAGGCTCTCCCATCTCCACAGAGGAGATGTCAGAGTGACTATCGGGGTTTTGGTCACCTCCGTGACCAAGCCCCTTCTCCCCTGATTGCTCAGTTTGGCCGGGCGGCCAGCTCTATGAAGAGTCTTGGTGGTTCCAAACTTCTTCCATTGAAGAATGATGGAGGCACTGTGTTCTTGGGGACCTTCAATGCTGCAGACGTTTTTTGGTACCCTTCCCCAGATCTATGCCTCGACTCAATCCTGTCTCAAAGCTCTAAGGACAATTCCATTGACCTCATGGCTTGGTTTTTGCTTTGACATGCACTGTCAACTGTGTGACCTTATATGGATAGTTGTTTGCCTTTCCAAATCATGTCCAATCATTTGAATTTACAAAGTGGACCAAGAAGAACATCTCAAGGATGATTAATGGAAACAGGATGCACCTGAGCACAATTTCAAGTCTGAAAATACTTATGTTAATTTTTTTGTGAAGTGAAATAAATGTGCAAAAATGTCTAAAAAAACTGTTTTTGCATTGTCATTATGGGGTACTGTATGTAGATTAATGAGATGTTTTATTTACATAATCCATTTTAGAATAAAGCTGTAACTTAACAAAATGTAGAAAAAGACACAGGGTCTCAATACTTTCCAAAGGCACTGTATAATATCAAACTGAACAAGTCAAACTTTATTTGTCACACGCGTCGAATACAACAAGTGTAGACCTTACCGTGAAATGGTTACTTACTTAAGCCTTTAACCTGTCAATGCTAGGGCTGTTTACTGCCCCTACTGGAGGAATTTGGTGCCCTTATTAAACAGGATACATTTTTGTCAAAAGTTGCTTATATATGCATATAAAAAAAATATTATCGAATAGAAAACACTCTAAAGCTTCTAAAACCATTTAAATTTGGTCTCTATGTAAAGCAGAACTGTCAGGGCATGCATTCTCCCAAACTATCTCTTGTCATGATAAAAGTTGGCCCAACTTTGACGTCATCGCAAACACCCTTCCCAAACAGTTACAGCTCTGGGAACAGTTCCTACGTATTCAGCGCGATCTCTGCTTTCAATGGGGCTTCTCATTGTGAGAATCGCGCGCTCACGGGAGTTTGAGCGTGCCGAAAGCTCTCGGTCACGTGAAAAAACAGGTCACTTTTATGCGCGCTCTGGTCAAGTCCTGTCTTTTTTCCAAGATCGATTGAACGATGCCTGTGTTTCTGTTCGTCCTCACGATTGCTGTACACCTTTATAACACGTTAAAGCTTGATTATGAAGTTAGTTTGACAAGTTTACTCGACATATAATATGTAAGTTCGACGTTTTGGTGCGCATCCACTTGACTTTTGGCTACATTTTGACCGAAATGTGTAGTTTTTGAGAACCGAAAGACGCAGACTTGAAAACTAAATGCTGTTTTGGTAAGTATAATCCCTTCCAGGTCTTTTGATGGAAGAACAGCAAAGGTAAGGGAATATTTATGTGGTAAATTTGGGTTTCTGTGGACTCCAAGATAGAGGAGCCAGAATGCTACTTTTGGAGCGCCGACTCCTAGTATAGCCTAGTGAACGCAACCTGTAACGTTAAAAATAAATGTAACACAGCGATTGCATTTAGAAGAAGTGTATCTTCCTATACATATGTAGAAAATGCATATTTAGTCAAAGTTTATGATGTGTATTCCTTGTTAGCTGACGTTATCTGCCGGAGCTATCGTCATTTCTCCTGACATTTTAGTAGCATTTTTTGAACGATGCGTCATTGTAAACAGAGATTTATGGATATATATTGCAGATTATTGAAAAAAAATGAATGTACTGTATGACATGTTATATTACTGTCATCTGATGAAGATTTCAAAAGGTTAGTGAAATGATTTTTCTTTTAATCCTGCGTTTGTTGATTGCATATTTTTTCCTACTTGGCTATGCAAATGAGCTATGTCTGCGGTGGTGGTTTGACATAAATATGTGCTATGTTTTCGCCGTAAAACATTTTAGAAATCTGACTCACTGGGTAGATAAACAACTTGTTTATCTTTCATTTGAGCTATTGGACTTGTTAATGTGTGGAGGTTAAATATTTTTAGGAATATTTTTGCGTTCCATGCGCCACATTCCAGCTGAGGGTGTGGGGGGGGGGGGGGGGTCCCAGCTGGGAAAGGGTGTCCCCAACAGGTTTTAACCAACAGTGCAGTTCAAGAAGAGTTAAGAAAATATTTATCAAATAAACTCAAGTAAAACATTTAACAATAACGAGGCTATTTACATGGGGTACCGGTACCGAGTGGGTGTGCGGGGTTACAGGTTATTTTGGGCAATTTGTACATGTCTATAGGATGTGAAGTGACAAGTCAACCCTGTTTGCTCAATTTATTTTAGGAAAACTTTCATTATGTGTGGAACATGTGTACATTTCCTAATTTCATGAACACCATGTGTCACCGTTGGGCCATTTGAAAGGGTTAATGATAACAAGGTTGAGGTTTTAGCTATAGATCAGCTAAAACATTACTCCTTATGTGGTGAAGAGCATTGGGACTACCTGGTGTTCATGAAATGAGGAATTATACATACGTTCCACACATGATGAAAGTGATATCAAGTGAAAGTTTTCCTACCATCAGTTGAACGAACAGGGTTTACATGTCGAGCTCGACCACCTCAGTCAAGGATAATGAAACAATTATGAATAGACCTAAAAACATGCTGTTCAGAGGACCCAAATGATATCACCTGCAGTGAATAACTTATCTTGGTGGAATGGTCAGTCATTTTATAGGGGTAAATGGTTTGCTTAAATCAAATCAAATGTATTTATATAGCCATTATTACATCAGCTGATATCTCAAAGTGCTGTACAGAAACCCATCCTAAAACCCCAAACAGCAAGCAATGCAGTTGTAGAAGCACTGTGGCTAGGAAAAACTCCCTTGAAAGGCCAAAACCTAGGAAGAAACCTAGAGAGGAACCAGGCTATGTGGGGTGGCCAGTCCTCTTCTGGCTGTGCTGGGTGGAGATTATAACAGAACATGGCCAACATGTTCAAATGTTCATAAATGACCAGCATGGTCAAAAGATAATAATCACAGGCAGAACAGTTGAAATTGGAGCAGCAGCATGGCCAGGTGGACTGGGGACAGCAAGGAGTCATCATGCCAGGTAGTCCTGAGGCATGGTCCTAGGGCTCAGGTCCTCCGAGAGAGAGAAAGAAAGAGATAATTAGAGAGAGCATACTTAAATTCACACAGGACACCGGATAGGACAGCAGAAGTACTCCACATATAACAAACTGACCCTAGCCCCCAGACACATAAACTACTGCAGCATAAATACTGGATGTTGAGACAGGAGGGGTCAGGAGACACTGTGGCCACATCCGATGACACCCCCGGACAGGGCCAAACAGGCAGGATATAACCCACTTTGCCAAAGCACAGCCCCCACACCACTAGAGGGATATCTTCAACCACCAATTTACCATCCTGAGACAAGGCCGAGTATAGCCCACAAAGATCTCCGCCATGGCACAACCCAAAGGGGGGCACAAACCCAGACAGGAAGATCACATCAGTGACTCAACCCACTCAAGTGACGCACCCCTCCTAGGGATGGTATGAAAGAGCCCTAGTAAGCCAGTGACTAAGCCCCTGTAATAGGGTTAGAGGCAGAGAATCCCAGTGGAAAGAGGGGAACCGGCCAGGCAGAGACAGCAAGGGCGGTTCGTTGCTCCAGATCCTTTTCGTTCACCTTCACACTCCTGGGCCTGACTACACTCAATCATATGACCCACTGAAGAGATGAGTCTTCAGTAAAGAGTTAAAGGTTGCGACCGAGTTTGCGTCTCTCACATGGGTAGGCAGACCATTCCATAAAAATGGAGCTCTTATAGGAGGAAACCCTGCCTCCAGCTGTTTGCTTAGAAATTCTAGGGACAATTCGGAGGCCTGCGTCTTGTGACCGTAGCGTACGTGTAGGTATGTACGGCAGGACAAAATCAGAGAGATAGGTAGGAGCAAGCCCATGTAATGCTTTGTAGGTTAGCAGTAAAACCTTGAAATCAGCCCTTGCCTTGACAGGAAGCCAGTGTAGGGAGGCTAGCACTGGAGTAATATGATCAAATTTTTTGGTTCAAGTCAGGATTCTAGCAGTCGTATTTAGCACTAACTGAAGTTTATTTAGTGCTTTATCCGGGTAGCCGGAAAGTAGAGCACTGCAGTAGTCCGACCTAGAAGCGACAAAAGCAAGGACAAATTTTTCTGCATCATTTTTGGACAGAAAGTTTCTGATTTTTGCAATGTTACGTAGATGGAAAAAAGCTGTCCTTGAAACAGTCTTGATATGTTCTTCAAAAGAGAGATCAGTTTTATTTGAGACGACTGTACAACCATTAAGATTAATTGTCAGATTCAACAGAAGATTTCTTTGTTTCTTGGGACCTAGAACAAGCATCTCTGTTTTGTTCGTCTTTAAAAGCAGAAAGTTTGCAGCCATCCACTTCCTGAAACACATGCTTCTAGCGAGGGCAATTTTGGGGCTTCACCATGTTTCATTCATTGAAATGTACAGCTGTGTGTCATCCGCATAGCAGTGAAAGTAAACATTATGTTTTCAAATGACATCCCCAAGAGGTCAAATATATAGTGAAAACAATAGTGGTCCTAAAACGGAACCTTGAGGAACACCGAAATTTACAGTTGATTTGACAGAGCTTAAGAGGGTTTTCCTTAAAATGAGGGACAGACATATATATATATATATAAATACATAATAATCTTCAGTTTGTCAAAGCAGCAAAAATAACTAGGCCTTTGCAATGATGGTGAAACTTGGAGACATTTTTGGGTTGAAATCTTCCTAGAAGTGACACTGGGTTGATAGAGGAACATGTCAAAATGCAGAATGTTGGCACTTTAGCAAGCCTTTACTCATATAATTGTTTTTGGATTAATTGAATTCTCCATGTGGTCTATATTGAAGTGCACATCATTTAATATAACAGGCTGTTACAAAAAAGGCACTATTGATGCTTAACTTCTACTTAAAATATCAAAGGGACACAAATGGCACCCATTTCGTGGAACGACACCGTTATTTTCTTAATCTGACAGTGTCGTCGTGTTCCAAGACTTTAAATTGTAGTTCAGATTCAACAATAATTAGCACCCTTTAAGAATGACTCGGCACCAGTAAACTCTTGGGCGACAATATGCCAGAGAGAGTCTTGCAAAAATTCCCAACAATGGTGTGACGCGACCGAGTGACAGAGGTGAATACTACATAGACTGGCTGAATTGTTACATCTGCAGTATATTTATAAAGCATAGCCTAGCTGTAATGGCAGCATAATGCTCTTGCTTCTGTCCCTTAGAAGGTGGTATGACTCTTTATTCTGCATCAGTTATGTGTCTGGCGTCTGATGACAGACATTCTCCGTGGACTGATTCAGTTCACAGATTTGGCAGGACACCTTGTTTTGAGGAATAAAAAGAGAGGCTACATTCACTGCGGGCCATTTTCCACATCGTTTCACTCAGAAATTGTCTTTCTTTTACAACATCTCTGCGACATTAGTGAGGAATTACCGTACTTGTCGGGTTCCTACTACGACAACACCACTTCATTATCAGCAGTACGATCCACTGAATCGCAAATAATTATGGTGTGTGGTTACGTGTCACATTAAATCCCCTACAGGAAGGAAGGACTGTGGGGATAATGCAGAGCTTGCGAACGTTTCTCTGATGCATTAGCTGCCTTGTGGAGCAGCGAGGAGCTGACAGGGCCCTACGACACAGAGCAGCGCAACTCACTCTCTACTAGCCCACAGATAAGGAGTGTTACACTGGAACGTCAACTCATGCTTTCCAGGGTCATCTCTGTGAACTAGACGTGCCTCACACTCATGCTCACATACTGCACAGAGCCCTGATGAATGAGTCAGTGTAAGGTTGAGTGTGAAGAAGTGTCTCAGGCTAGCGTTTATAGCTTAGCCCAATGAGGCCCGTATGAAGAGATGAGTAAGTGGTTTCTCCACAACCCATTAGCCAGCCAGCTAGGGGAGCAGTCTGGAATGAGAGGTGGCTTAGTTGAAATCAGTTGCTTCAATTGAATAGCATAAAGCCAGTAGAATGGAGGTTTTAATTTGTTGAGGTAAAATACATCGCCGAGAGGTCTGGCAAACAACAAAAGAGTAGAAATACAGGACAGGATGAATGATGCAAATAGCATGTGGTCCCTATTTCTGGGCCAGGCTGTATGTAAATGAGGTTGGCTTTAGAAGTTGCACATATTTGGAAATGAGGAGGTTTTAAAAACAGCGAGAGCATTGCAGATTGGTGTTTTATTGGGGTGACCTTTGAGTGAGATGAATATGTGCAGGCAGCACTTTGGAGCCTGATGAATAGCTGAGGTCCTGTCCCAGCTGGAAGAGCAGATGCTGAGAGGAGAAAACCAACATGTTTTTTATCCTCCATCCTTTGCTCCCTCTCTCTCTCTCCCTCTCTCTAATCTTATATTAGAGATGGGGGTAGACTCAAGAGATGACACACTATTAACTTCCCCAGCGTTAATCTTAATGCCGCATGGTAGAGAACTATACACAGTCCATTTTAATGCAATTTGTTGTTGCCAGAGAAGATGAGTTATTCAATGGGAGCCTAATTGCATCCTCAAGTTTTTACAGTGTTCCATCCTAGGGATATAATTACATTTATGCATAGTTTAACATGTCTGGGCTGAACCCCCCCCCTTCCACACACACATATTTTATCTGATTATTAGAATTACAGAGAGCGGGTTTGCTCAGTAGGATACTGTAGTATATTTCCAAGCAGTTATGACCCTCATATAATTTAGATTGTGGTCCAGGTCTGGTGAGTGATGGCTAGACGTTAGGTGTATTACCCTGAGGGGGCTGCCGGGGCTCCCCACTGCCCCACAAAGCTAGCTATCTGCCCGGATCATATTAAACACAGGAGGGTCAGGATCCTCTCATCTCAGCCTGGGCTGCTGCTGCCCTGCTCAGTCTGCTGCAGAAGAGAGTGTGGGGGCAGACTATGACAATGATGCACAATATACAGTACATGCAAATAGAATCTCAAATCCTCTCATATCTCTCTCTCTCTCTCTAATAGAATGTCTCTCTATTGCTATCTCTCTCCCTGCATCCAATTTATTCCCATCCCCCTCAAATCTCGCAGACCGCCCATCTCTTTAGAGATACCTTGTGCAGATTCCCTCGTCTTAATATTGTCCTCCTATCCAACCTGCCCTTTTCCCTGCGCCATCAATGTTTACAACACCCCTCCACTCTTTCCACAAACACATGCAGCCTCTCCTTTGTAACAGGTGCCACATCCCCCCTGGCTGTTTTTCCAATCCCTCTCTCTTCCATTTGTCAAGGCTTGATGTTTGTGGGAGCCTCTGAACGACTGAACCCAATCTGAAGGGAGTGACTGCCGATACCGTGCATGGTGACTTACTGGAATACCGGAGTACAGAAGCAGTGTGGGGAGATAGGAGGGAAGGCGATGGTGCCGGAGATAGCAGGATTACATAGCTGTTTAAGATGTGGCCTTGATAAGTAAGTTTGATGACTTTGCTCTCAGCAGTGTCGCTGCCATGCTCCTCATGTCTCCTCTCCACAGGAGTGAGCGAGGATGAGGTGATATCAGATGTACCATGGAACAGTGTGCTCCGACAGGGTTTCATATAATACTAGCTGACTGTATGTACCCCCCAGACATTGTTCCATTCATGCAAACTGAAGAAATGGACTATTCCCAATTCATTTCATGTACAGACATTTAAAAATGGGTTTCAGAAAATTTGTAGGGAGACAATTAGAGTCCCCAACATTGTCTGAGAAGTCAAAAGGACATTTTCCACCCTGAATCAACCATCCTTTATTATTCCTTTACATGTGAATTCACTTGCCCACCTCTTGGAAATACAACCATTAACTACATTTTCTGACTTGCCTGACATGGTTACCATACAGCACACTGGATGAGAACCAGAGCAATAAATCAATATTAGATGAGATGGATGGGCTGAGGAACATTAGCTAGTATGAAAGGCGTACAGTATTAGATATAACCTAATACGTCATATCTATGCAGATATTACCAGCGATACAACACATTAGCAGCATATTCATTACCTCTTTCTGATGACACACACAGCATTTAAAGCATGTGTTTATGGATGTCCACCTTAGGTAGTATCCCTGTGGGGCATTGCTTAACCCAGGATGTCTGTGTAAATAGCTGTCTTTTTCTCTGAGATGTAAGGTCATCAGCCTCCCTAGAGAGACAGGCCTCTCTCTGCATAATCTTAGTAAGTATCTCATGAATACAGTGCCTTACAAAAGTATTCATCCCCCTTGGTGTTTTTCCTTTTTTGTTGCATTATAACCTGTAATTAAATAGATATTTGGATTTCATGTAATGGACATACACAACTTGTTTAAACATTTTTTTAACCAAATATAACAACAATGGAAAAGTGGTGTGTGTATATGTATTCACCCCCTTTACTATGAAGCCCCTAAATAAGATCTGGTGCAACCAATTACCTTCAAAAGTAACATCATTAGTTAAATAAAGTTCACCAGTGTGCAATCTAAGTGTGAAATGATCTGTCACATGATCTCAGTATATATACACCTGTTCTGAAAGGCCACAGAGTCTGCAACACGACTAAGCAAGGGGCACCACCAAGCAAGCGGCACCAAGAAGAATAAGGAGCTATCCAAACAGTTCAGGGACAAAGTTGTGGAGAAGTACAGATCAGGGTTGGGTTATAAAGAAGATCTGTAAACATCCCACGGAGCACCATTAAATCCATGATTCAAATATGGAAAGAATACGGCACCATAACCAACCTGCCAAGAGGGGGCCGCCCACCAAAACTCACAGACCAGGCAAGGAGGGCATTAATCAGAGAGGCAACAAAGAGACCAAAGATAACCCTGAAGGAGCTGCAAAACTCCAATCTCTGCTGTGGAGCATCTGTCCATAGGACCACTTTAAGCCATACACTCCACAAAGCTAGGCTTTATAGAAGAGTGTCTAGAAAAAAAAACATTGCTAAAAGAAAAAAATAAGCAAACACATTTGGTGTTTGCCAAAAGGCATGTGGGAGACTTCCCAAACATATGGAAAAAGGTAATCTGATCAGATGAGACTAAAATTGAGCTTCTTGGCCATCAAGGAAACCCCTACGTCTGGCGCAAACCCAACACCTCTCATTACCACGAGAACACCATCCCCACAGTGAAGCATGGTGGTGGAAGCATCATGCTGTGGGGATGTTTTTCATCAGCAGGGACTGGGAAACTGGTCAGAATTGAAGGAATGATGGATGGCGCTAAATAAAGAGAAATTATTAAGGGAAACCTGTTTCAGTCTTCCAGAGATTTGAGACTGGGACAATGACCCTAAGCATATTGCTAAAGCAACACTCAAGTGGTTTAAGGGAAAACATTTAAATGTCTTGGAATGGCCTCGTCAAAGCCCAGACCTCAATCAAATTGAGAATCTGTGGTATGACTTAAAGATTGTTGTACACCAGCGGAACCCATCCAACTTGAAGGAGCTGGAGCAGTTTTGCCTTGAAGAATGGGCAAAAATCACAGTGGCTAGATGTGCCAAGCTTATAGAGACCTACCCCCAAATACTTGCTTCTGTAATTGCTGCAAAAGGTAGAGCTATGTTTTCAGTGTTTTTTTGTCTTATTTGTTTCACAATAAAAAATATTTTGCATCTTCAAAGTGGTAGGCATGTTGTGTAAATCAAATGATGCAAACCCCCCAAAAAATCTATTTTAATTCCAGGTTTTAAGGCAACAAAATAGGAAAAATGCCAAAGGGGGTGAATACTTTCGCAAGCCACTGTATGTGGTTGAGATGAGGGTTAGGTTGGCTGGTGCTGGTGAATTCTGTACAGTGGCCATGGGCAGCCTGCAGGCCATGTCAGACTGAGTACAGCAGAGGCCCAAGGACCTCACAGAACCACTCAGCTCTACAGCCTGCAGGGAACTCATTACTAATGTATGGAGGTGTCCGGGCTATAGTGAAGGTCCAATGAACTGTTACAAGACACTCTCAAACTTATGGTTTTATAACGGGACTGAAAGGCTTTCTTGGTCTCCTAAAGCCAATACAAAAGAAAGCACGGACTGTGCCAATCTGTAAGTGGTCTATGAAATTATTGGATGCACCATAAACTGTTCTCATGGAGGCTGTAGACATAAATCCGTGGAATCTTGAACAAGGCTGTCTGGATGCTGAGTGAAAGCCTCCAGGCCTAATATGGGAAAAATGTTACTGAAGTGGAGTGTTTGCAATCCAACAGTGTTTTTGACCTATGTATAGATGCAGGTCCTTGGTGCACTCTAATGATCTGTGCCCTTCACACTGGCACCCTCAGCTGTCTGTCTGTCTGTCTGCCAGCCTCTCCCCTGTGAGCAGCATGTTCACATGCACTGACCCTTCCTATGTCTGGACCATTGCTGATGAGCAGCTTTTCTGTAAACCTTTGCAGATTTCCTGTGGTTCTCAGGGACATGCAATATATTCTGAGCCTCACCTCCTACAGCAGCGTTGTCCTTGTGTAGGTTTGAGCAGAGCAGATGCCATTGCATCGGGTAGAGAGAGCCCTAGAGGATGCAGCATGGGTAACAGCAGACCACAGCTCCCTACAGATGCCCTTCAGTCCATGGGTTTGACCTGTCACCACCTACACACATACCATCCATACTGTATGTAATTTCCCACATATACGCCATACACTTAGTCCCCCCCCACCACACTCTTACTCCCTTACGCACATACACCCGAATGACATTCCCTTAATCCCAGACTCCATTGAGCCACAGAGTCATTATATTGACCTACTCTTGCAGCCGTGTTTTTGACTTCCTCTTTTTCCCCAACTTCTCTCAGGATTGCCAAGATGTGTTCTACCTCTCAGCTGGAGGAGCAGAGTGTGCATAAGGAGTGTGTACATAAGCACTCCTTTTGTGCTGCTGACATTTTTATCTCGCACAGACAATTAAAATGGGGCTACTTGGTAGGAAATATATCAGTGGTAGTGGAGCACTACATAATCACAATATCTCTTGTTGAGGAATAATATCCTACTCATGCAGAGCGAGCCAGCTCGAGCAGAGGCAGAAAGAGAATATAACTGTACGCCCTTGTGGGTTAGGCACGTCTCACCATACAGACAGACACCTAGCATGCTCATTTATAAATTATCTGAGAGTTTGATTCAGCCATAGAAAAATGTGTAGCTGACCAAGTGTATTTGACTAATGGAGTGTTATATACGGGAGACTGGATTTCCGATGAGAGCCTTCTATTCTGTGTGAAACACCACCGTGCCGTAGAAGCCTTAGGCTAGGAGCGTAGACATTTTGTAGCTTCTTCAATGATGTCCTTCTGGGTGAATTGGGACTACAGTGTGTAAACACAATTCTATTTCTACAGCCAGCCTGTGTGTCTCAATGGTGCATGCAATGGCATTTTCTATCTTTTCTCTGGGAAGAAAATGTATGGAGAAGAATGTAAAGTGAAAAGAGAATTCACATTGGCCATCCATTCCATATCTCTTTCATTCCATTTACTCTGTTAATTTACCCAGGTATGAACATACTGGATAGACCTACAACAAGAAAATACCAGCCTCTGAGGTTTTTCAGGACAGAATGTCTGAGTGGCAAACATTTTTCTTTCCCCCGAGCACGTCTGGTGAGGTTATTGCACTCATCCAATACAGCCTGAGGATGTATGAGGGAGTGAGAGTGACACATGCTGTACACTGTAAAACCTTCTCTGTACCCTGGCAGATAGATAAACAAACAAAACAAATGAACACATAAACAGAACATAAATAGATCCTTCAAAATGATGTCATCGTGATCAGAGGGCCTTGAAGCCGTATCAATTGTCAATTGCATATGTGTCTTTCTACAGTAACGGTCAAAGGTTTGGACAGGCTCATTCAACAGTTTTTCTTTATTAAAAAAAAAAAAACTATTTTCTACATTGTAGAATAACAGTGAAGAGATCAAAAAGATGACATAATACATATGAAATCATGTAGTAACCAAAAAAGTGTTAAACAATCCAAATATATGTTCTTCAGAGTAGTCACCCTTTGCCTTGGTGACAGCTTTGCCCACTCTTGGTATTCTCTCAACCTGCTTCACCTGGAAGGCTTTTCCAACGGTCTTGAAGAAGTTCCCACGTGTGCTGAGCACTTGTTGGCTGCTTTTCCGCAACTCTGTGGTCCAACTCATCCCAAACCATCTCAATTTATTGTGGAGTCCAGGTCATCTGATGATGCAGAACTCTGTCATTCTCCTTCTTGGTTCAATAGCCCTTACACAGCCTGAAGGTGTGTTGGGTCATTGTCCTGTTGAAAAACAAATGATAATCCCACTAAGCACAAGCCAGATGGAGTGGCGTATCGATACAGAATGCTGTGGTAGCCACGCTGGTTAAGTGTGTCTTGAATTCTAAATAAATCACTGGCAGTGTCATCAGCAAAGCACCCCACACCATCACACCTCCGCCTCCATGCTTCACGGTGGGAACCACACATGCAGAAATCATCCGTTCACCTACTCTGCATCTCAGAAAGACACGGTGGTTGGAACCAAAAATCTACAATTTGGGATTTCCACCGGTCTAATGTCCATTGTTCATGTTTCTTGGCCCAAGCAAGTCTCTTCTTCTTATTGGTGTCCTTTAGTAATTATTTCTTTGCAGCAATTTGACCACACAGTCTCCCCTGAAGAGTTGATGTTGAGATGTGTCTGTTACTTGAACTCTGTAAAGCATTTATTTGGGCTGCAATTTCCGAGGCTGGTAACTCTAATGAATTTGTCCTCTGCAGCAGAGGTAACTATGGTTCTTGCTTTCCTGTGGCGGTCCTCATGAGAGACAGTTTCATCATAGTATTTGCAGTTGAAGAAACTTTCAAAGTACTTGACTGACCTTAATGTGTTAAAGTAATGATGAACTGTCATTTCTCTTTGCTAATTTGAGCTGTTCTTGCCATAATATGGACTTAGTCTTTTACCAAATAGGGTTATCTTCTGTATACCACCCCTACCTTGTCACAACACAGCTGCTCAAATGCATTAATAAGGAAAGAAATTCCACAAATTAACTTATAACAATGCACACCTGTTAAAGGCCGTGTTTCAATAATGAGAAGTGTATATATGTATGAATTTGATATGTCACTTTTTTTTCAATCCGACATTGTAAATTAAAGATATAATCGATTATATACAGTACTTATGAGATGAAGGTGGATACTTTTGGAACGCTGAGCCATTGACTGCCTGGCTACATCAGATGGCAGTGTAAGAGTGGGTTTATTTGGGCAAGAGACCACCGGCATATTGTTTTCAACCTAGGAGTGAGAAGTAATTGCCTAATTGGTCAGAAAAGTATGGTAAGTTGATTGTCTTTTCTAACTGCATAGTTGGTTAACTAGCTAGCTGCATTTACACGTATATAGTTAGTTAGCTAGCTGCATTTTACACTTATCTAGTTAGCTAGCTAGCTGAATTTTACACTTATCTAGTTAGCTAGCTAGCTGAATTTTACACTTATCTAGTTAGCTAGCTAGCTGCATTTTACACGTATCAAGTTAGCTAGCTAGATAATGAACTAGCTGCAATTATCATACACATTATCTAGATATCTACAGTAGCTAAATATCTGTCAGATGTAAAGTAAGCTGGATCGTGGTATGTCAGAAATAATGCATGTTGGCTAGCTAGCTCACGTTAGAAATTATACATGGTTCCATAATGTAAATAATATTTTAGCTATAAATTCACATGGATGCCATTTAATTTGTAGTAACCGATATCACAAAATGGTGTGCAATGGGTAGATATAGTACAAGTTGACAGAATGGTTGTGAGACAGAGAGACTGTTGCTGTACTCCCAGGTAAGGCCCTTGCTTCCGGAACCACAGAAGAAGATGTGTGCCACAATCCAAGCCCATGTCACAGCATGCAGTGATCTGATAGGGAGATGACAATAAATGCATCATGTGCAGTGTATTCAGAAAATATTCAGACCCCTTGACTTTTTCCACATTTTTGTTACGTTACAGCCTTACTCTAAAATCCCTCATCAATCTTCACACAATACCTTATAACGACAATGCAAAAACAGGTTTTTAGAAATGTTTGCAAATGTATTAAAAATAAAAACCGTAAATATCAAATCTACATAAGTATTCAGACCCTTTATCCAGTACTATGTTGAAGCACCGTTGGCAGCGATTACATCTACAAGTCTTATTGGGTATGACACTAAAAGCTTGGCACACCTGTATTTGGAGAGTTTCTCGCATTCTTCTCTGCAGATCTTCTCAAGCTCTGTCAGTTTGGATGGGGAGTCCGGGTTCTGGCTGGGCCACTCAAGGACATTCAGAGACATGTCCCGAATCCCCTCCTGCGTTGACTTGGCTGTGTCCTTCGGGTCATTGTCCTGTTGGAAGGTGAACCTTCGCCCCAGTCTGAGGTCCTGAGAGCTCTGGAGGTGTTTTTTTTATCAAGGATCTCTCTGTACTTTGCTACGTTCATCTTTCCCTGGATCCATACTAGTCTCCCAGTCCCAGCATGCTGCCACCACAATGCTTCGCCGTAGGGATGTTGCCAGGTTTTCTCCAGACATGATGCTTGGCATTCAGGCCACAGAGTTCAATCTTGGTTTCATCAGACCAGAGAATCCTGTTTCTCATGGTCTGAGAGTCTTTAGGTGCCTTTCGGCAAACTCTAAGCAGGCTGTCATGTGCCTTTTACTGAGGAGTAGCTTCCATCTGGCCACTCTACTATAAAGGAACTCTGGAGCTCTGTCAGAGTGACCATCGGGTCTTCTTCCATTTAAGATGGAAAATCTCAATCTTCTTCTTAAATGGAAGATTGGAACCACAAAGCCTCTTCATAGAGCTGGCCGCCTGACCAAACCGAGCAATGCAAGAATCCTGACTTGTTTTTTTTTGCTCTGGCATGCACTGTTAACTGTGGGACCTTATATATACATGTTTGTGCCTTTCCAAATCATGGCCAGTCAATTTAATTTACCACAGGTGGACTCCAATCAAGTTGTAGAAACATATCAAGGATGATCAATACAAACAGGAAGTGCCTGAGCTTTCGCTTTGTCATTATGGTGTATTGTGTGTAGATTGATGAGGAAAACATTTAGTTCAATCAATTTTAGAATAAGGCTGTTACGTAATAAAATATGGAAAAGGGAAGGGGTCTGAATACTTACTGAATGCTGTGTACCTTTCATCACCAAAGCCATGTTCACTGCACAAGTTCCTGAACAATTCAACCCTTTTGTTAGTGTTATTTATATGGAAATTCACATACAAATATTCAAGTTCAGAAGCATTGCCTGTACTATTGCTAGGGCCCACTTGCGCTGCCATGTCACAATACCTGGTACTCTGTTCCTCGATCTTGGAGCCACTACTCATGCAGGTTCAGGATTTGTTTCAGCCAGGGATTGTTTGCACTTCACACATGCTTTATAGCGCAGATCAGGGTACCAAACGCTCCATGATCCAGATATAAGGGGATATGTGAAAGTGCACTTAGCTAACTAATGAAACACTAATGTAAATGTGCACAAGCCTATTCATCCAAATTATACCAAAAGAACAGCCTATTTGCAGGGGCATTTTTCTTGCCAACTTTTCAGTCACCAATGCATCAATAAACAGGCAGGGGAAGGAAGTAATTTGACAAAAAGTGTAAACAATACTCAGTAGTATAGCAAGCAAATACAGTATAAAGTTGTTAATTCTAGAAACCTAGCTAGAGTCCACTTAGCTGGCTAAGGTGGTGAACCTAGCAGTTTCAATCTAGCTAGCTGGCTATCTAATGCCATTGCTATCAACTTTATCAATCATACAGCTTGCCAGTTGTTGCTAGTAAAGTAGGATGAATAAGTCAGAAGCCAGCTAGCAATGCTAAGTTCATTCCTTTTACCAACAAAAATCATGTACACATTTAAAAGGCAGAGTATTGTAGAACCGGTGTCTTCACCAGGTGCTGTCCGCTGTCAGCTCCGGAGTCTCAAAGGCAAAATCCCAGGCTGAGTCATGCACTTGAGGGGGCGTGGGTTACTAGCGCATGTAGGAGGCGTGGGTGACTAACGCATATATATATTGTATTTATATTGGCAAATTTAACTTGCAGCATGGCCTTTATTAAGGGAGGAGAGTACCGGATGGCTGGCTCCCCTGCCCTATCTCTCTCTCTACCTCTCCCCCTCTCCCCCTCTCTCCCTCTCTTTCGCTCTCTCTGCTGGGAGCCATCTGCATCTCCTCTTAGCTGCAGAAACAGCAGTAAAGTAACATGTTAGTAAATGGCCGAGCAGTCGGGGAAACATACATTTAACAGACAGACAAGGGGCCTTGTGAAAACATAACACCACCCCTTAACCTGCAAGCACACTCAATCACCCTGTAGTGGCCACTTACACAATCCACCCACACTTATCACTCACACACACACACACACACACACACACACACACACACACACACACACACACACACACACACACACACACACACACACACACACACACACACACACACACACACACACACACACACACACACACACACACACACACACACACACACACACACACACACACACACACACACACATCTCATACTCACCCTAGGACACACTCACTCAATACACAAGTGTCAGGAGGTCTGCCAACAATCTAACTGAAAGTGAACTGGCACTTCTAATACATTTCTGTAGTTTTCAGTATGCCCACTTGTTACAAATGGAATTGCAACAAGACACAATGACAGCAGTGCATTATGCCAGGACTTGGCTTCTCTAGCAGCTCTATGTGATCTACTGCAGGGCATTCTTCATCAACATCCCCTCCCCTAAAGACATTACAGGCTCTGGGTCAGACGTGAACTCAGCACTGAGATGGATGACTGTGGGTCGTGGTGGTCAGGTGAAGCAGCCTGGCACCCTCTGCCACCCTCTGTCATGGTGCAGGTCTAGGACAGGCTAGGACAGGGTAACTCTGACAGCTGCTTGGCCCAGAGACAGGTCTAGATTAGGAGGGAGAGCTCTGCCAGCCCTCCTCTCTACACGCCTCTCTACTCCAGCTGCCAGAACCAGCCAGGACCATTACTCCACAGGTCAGCTCTGAGTCAATCCAGGAGGAAGTCTGCTCCTGTGAAGCGTTGCCCGCGTAATAATTCACTTCCCACAGAACCCAGACACAGGCACATCCAAAGATGGCCCACCAGCCAAGTCTGCATCCCAAGCAGCAGGCTCCACCACAGTTAGGTTGAGTCTAGGTTTGTTTCTTCCTCTTTTTGGTCATATTTCTGCTCAAGGTGACCGGCAGGCGGTTACCTGTTCCCTGCAGTCAGTCCTGTCCTCTCGTCTATGGCCCTGCTATGACAGAGCAGGGAGTTGAGGGTAATGAGATGGCATGATTGATCAGACACTGTCAAATGGCTTTCAGCTGGAGGCAGGCCAGTGCCGTGCTCAGGCCGGCGTGGCGTTGCAAATGGAGGGCTGTCTAACCCGGGAACTGGATGTAGGGAGGACGCAGGGAGGATGTGTGTCCTGCTGTTCCCAAAATCAGACCCCCGACATGACGCTGTTGATTGAAAAACACACACACTGTTTTTATGTTTTATTTCAAGGGCTTGTCAGCGTTGTCAGTACATGTAGTAGGGATATTTTCAGATGGTTATTAACAAGACAAGATAGAAAGAGAGCGTTGTTTGTTAGAAATAAGTATACTGTAATCATGTGATCTGATAACTGTTTAGGGCTGTGAATTGTGGAGATGGACTGTGAATGGCATAAATAAGTAAACATCTTTTCTTATGTTTTCGTTGTCATTTATGTTTTCGCTTTTTTCAGTTTCTCTTGTTCCCTGTCTCATTCACACACATAGGATTTGTGTGTGTCTCCTGGGATTATCTCTCTCCTCATCTTCAAAGTGAGTGTCTGTAAACCTCCCACCAGTTCCTCTGAGTGGGGATAAAACAGGCCCTGGCCTCGCCCTGCTCGCCTGCTTTCACGGCCCAGCCCACTGCCACTGTGCCTGGGCTCAGTAGGGTGAGAATGACAGGGACCAGTGGAGGCTCTGAATATGAATGTAGGATGTGGAGGGGAGATGGAGAGTGGAGGATCCAGGAGGCAGTGCTTGGCTGTCAGAGAGACGGTGGTGCAGAAAGCCTGACGTTATGCTGTGGTCTCCCCATTCAGAGGTTCTGGCTGGCCCAGGCCCTGCAGAGCTCCAGCACAATAGAGCGGAGAGAAACATTCTACAGTTTTACTGTTGAATAGCAACTTGGTGCAACCCTACTCATGTGAGACGATACCTCTAAAGTTGGTGCATGGGAGGATAATTGAGTGAGAGAGTGTGTGAGTGATTGTTTAGTGACAACTCACCCCACACAATCTCACACCACACTCTGGACTGTGCATTGTCCAGTATGTTGGAGGTTACAGTACATTGTACAGTACATTGTTATACATACCAAATCAGAACCATAGTGCATTAATATTAATCCAAAAACAGCTGCAAATATACATTGGAAATTTTAGGAACAACCTTCAATTTGATAAATTCACATTGACAGTTTAATGCGGACTCCAATCGGGCCACTATTGCTTCAGATATGGTGAGCATTGCAGACTGGGAAATCTTAGGTGCCATTATTAAAGCATTATTCCATGTAGAGCAAATTGAGGGTTTGTCTCTCTAAAGCTGATCTGAGCTGCTCTGAATCCCATCAAATATTGTCATAGCGCCTCACACCTCCATCTTAGAACCTGAGAGGAAATATTTTCAGTGGGAAAACGTCAACGGGGATGTTGCATTCCTTTGTCGTGTGTGTGTGTGTGTGTGTGTGTGTGTGTGTGTGTGTGTGTGTGTGTGTGTGTGTGTGTGTGTGTGTGTGTGTGTGTGTGTGTGTGTGTGTGTGTGTGTGTGTGTGTGTGTGTGTGTGTGTGTGTGTGTGTGTGTGTGTGTGTGTGTGTGTGTGTCTGCCTAAACAGCACATTGAGTTGACCATTAATATGTGTGTATTCTTCCTTCAAAATCTTATATTACTCTCCACAAAGGTTAATTGAGTCTGTTGACCCAGCAGTCACAGCATTTCTCTGTTTGGGAAAACATGTTTGTCTCACTTCCAGAACAAAATACTAATCTCTCTTTGTTCCAATGAAGTAGCATCTAATGTGTCCAATCTGCCATCTCAATCCTTCCCTTCCACAGCAAACAGCAGGAGCTGCTCACAGCACAGTGTGGAGATGGGATACCCTGACAGCATTATGACAGCATTGGGCTACCTTGAATTTCCTCAATCAATCAGCACTGTCTGACTGTAGGGAATCACATCACATTACCAGCACTTCACTAATATCATTACTGTTATTGTTCTGTGTGAGATGTGGACTTGGAGAATGTGATTAGGGCTGGTGATGAATTTGCCCTGTTTTTTAGAGACCATTAACTGACTGGGATGATTGACCTAAACCAAAAGGCTTCTAGGCAGGTATTGATGTTTGCTGTGTGTTATTTTTTAATGACCGCGTTCTAGTAATCAGGAGTTTTATTGCCCTAGGGCACCGGACTGGAGTTTGTAAAATGAGTCAACAAAAGTTAAAGGGGGTGGTGGTTAGGGGTAGGGGAAAGTATGTAGTTGGTTTGGTGGTGCTCATACTCCTCTCCTGTTAGTTTCATCTGCTCTGTTTTGGGGAAGGTTTGGGAGGAGGTTTGGAAGGATACTGGGAGATCCAGAGAGACAGCTACAGCACTGCGGTATGTATCTCTGCAGGCCAGACACCTAGCTTAAAGAGGGAAGGCTGAGGCTGTGTGGAGACTGAGGCTCCGACAGGCTGTGTGGAGTCTGAGGCTCTGACTGAGGCTGTGTGGAGACTGAGGCTCTGACTGAGGCTGTGTGGAGACTGAGGCTCTGACTGAGGCTGTGTGGAGACTGAGGCTCTGACAGGCTGTGTGGAGTCTGAGCCTCTGACTGAGGCTGTGTGGAGACTGAGGCTCTGACTGAGTCTGTGTGGAGACTGAGGCTCTGACAGGCTGTGTGGAGTCTGAGGCTCTGACTGAGGCTGTGTGGAGACTGAGGCTCTGACTGAGTCTGTGTGGAGACTGAGGCTCTGACTGAGGCTGTGTGGAGACTGAGGCTCTGGCTGAGGATGTGTGGAGACTGAGGCTCTGACTGAGGATGTGTGGAGACTGAGGCTCTGACTGAGTCTGTGTGGAGACTGAGGCTGTGTGGGGACTGAGGCTCTGAATAAGGCTGTATGTTGGGAAACACACCACTCTCTGGTGGTCACAGCCTCATGGTTTTAAGCTCACACAGGCAGAGTGGTTGGAGTAAACCCTCCACACGGTTAATTTTCCGCATCCTCAAGGATTTGGTGAAAAACCCATGGTCATAACCCAATAGAGGAGAAAGAGAAAGAGAGGAGATGAGGAGAGAGTTGGAGAGAGAGATAAAAGCGAGTGTATGGGGCATGCATGTGAAGGAGTGAGTGGCAGCATATGCCCCATGTAGCCTGTCAATCACTGTGTTATCTGTGCACTCAAGCAGTCCCAGGAGGCCTTAACCTGGTCAAGTTATTCCCATGGGCTTCTCTGTGCTTCAGCCTGGAACTTGAAGGGTGCAGAAATATACAGATGAATCTGGGACTCTGACATCAGCTTAGTAGTCAACTCCAACACACAACACATGCAAATTACTTATGGTGATAATAATATAATAATTTAGCAGATACCTTTTTCAAGAGTGAATAGTTAACACAAACTGTACTTAACACGGGAACCTTGTCTGCTCCACAAACATGGGGAAGGAAATGAAATAACAAACCTTACTCAGTCTGAGTCTCCTCAAACCTAATGGACACTGGACAGATACAGCTACATTGTGTCTGTGCATTGGGGCATAGGGGCAAAGATTAATAATGAGTGCATTGGGTGCATATCTCCTACTTTTAGTCTCTGAGAACCTTTCAGTGGGAGAGAGAGTGACATGGTTCAGTGGAAGAGAGAGTGACATGATTCAGTGGGAGAGAGAGTGACATGATTCACTGGGAGAGAGAGAGTGACATGGTTCAGTGGAAGAGAGAGTGACATGATTCAGTGGGAGAGAGAGTGACATGATTCACTGGGAGAGAGAGTGACATGATTCACTGGGAGAGAGAGTGACATGGTTCAGTTGGAGGGAGAGTGACATGATTCAGTGGGAGAGAGAGTGACATGATTCACTGGGAGAGAGAGTGACATGGTTCAGTGGAAGAGAGAGTGACATGATTCAGTGGGAGAGAGAGTGACATGATTCACTTCACATGGGAGAGAGAGTGACATGATTCAGTGGGAGAGAGAGTGACATGATTCAGTGGGAGAGAGAGTGACATGATTCAGTGGGAGACATGGTTCAGAGTGACATGATTCACTGGGAGAGAGAGAGACATGTGACATGATTCAGTGGGAGAGAGTGACATGATTCAGTGGGAGATTCAGTGGGAGAGAGAATGACATGATTCAGTGGGAGAGAGAATGACATGATTCAGTGGGAGGGAGAGTGACATGGTTCAGTGGGAGAGAGAGAGACATGGTTCAGTGGGAGAGAGAATGACATGGTCAGTGGGAGAGAGAATGACATGGCTCAGTGGGAGAGAGAGTTCACTGGGACATGGCTCAGTGGGAGAGAGAGTGACATGAGTGACATGGCTCAGTGGGAGAGATGTGGTTCACTGGGAGAGAGAGTGACATGGTTCACTGGAGGGAGAGTGACATGGCTCAGTGGGAGGGAGAGTGACATGGTTCACTGGGAGAGAGAGTGACATGGTTCATTGGGAGAGAGAATGACATGATTCAGTGGGAAAGAGAGTGACATGGCTCAGTGGGAGAGAGAGTGACATGGTTCAGTGGGAGAGAGAGTGACATGATTCACTGGGAGAGAGAGAGTGACATGGTTCAGTGGAAGAGAGAGTGACATGATTCAGTGGGAGAGAGAGTGACATGATTCACTGGGAGAGAGAGTGACATGATTCACTGGGAGAGAGAGTGACATGGTTCAGTTGGAGGGAGAGTGACATGATTCACTGGGAGAGAGAGTGACATGGTTCAGTTGGAGGGAGAGTGACATGGCTCACTGGGAGAGAGAGTGACATGGCTCAGTGGGAGAGAGAGTGACATGGTTCAGTTGGAGGGAGAGTGACATGATTCAGTGGGAGAGAGAATGACATGATTCAGTTGGAGAGAGAATGACATGATTCAGTGGGAGGGAGAGTGACATGGTTCAGTGGGAGAGAGAGAGACATGGTTCAGTGGGAGAGAGAATGACATGGTTCAGTGGGAGAGAGAATGACATGGCTCAGTGGGAGAGAGAGTGACGTGGTTCACTGGGAGAGAGAGTGACATGGCTCAGTGGGAGAGAGAGTGACATGGTTCACTGGGAGAGAGAGTGACATGGCTCAGTGGGAGAGAGAGTGACGTGGTTCACTGGGAGAGAGAGTGACATGGTTCACTTGGAGGGAGAGTGACATGGCTCAGTGGGAGGGAGAGTGACATGGTTCACTGGGAGAGAGAGTGACATGGTTCATTGGGAGAGAGAATGACATGATTCAGTGGGAAAGAGAGTGACATGGTTCAGTGGGAAAGAGAGTGACATGGTTCAGTGGGAGGGAGAGTGACATGATTCAGTGGGAGAGAGAGTGACATGGTTCAGTGGGAGAGAGAGTGACATGATTCAGTGGGAGAGAGAGTGACATGGTTCAGTGGGAGAGAGAGTGACGTGGTTCACTGGGAGAGAGAGTGACATGGTTCAGTGGGAGAGAGAGTGACATGGCTCACTGGGAGAGAGAATGACATGGTTCAGTTGGAGGGAGAGTGACATGATTCACTGGGAGAGAGAGTGACATGGTTCAGTTGGAGGGAGAGTGACATGGCTCACTGGGAGAGAGAGTGACATGGCTCAGTGGGAGAGAGAGTGACATGGTTCAGTTGGAGGGAGAGTGACATGATTCAGTGGGAGAGAGAATGACATGGTTCAGTGGGAGAGAGAATGACATGGTTCAGTGGGAGAGAGAGTGACATGGTTCAGTGGGAGAGAGAATGACATGGTTCAGTGGGAGAGAGAGTGACATGATTCACTGGGAGAGAGAATGACATGATTCAGTGGGAGGGAGAGTGACATGGTTCAGTGGGAGAGAGAGTGACATGGTTCAGTGGGAGAGAGAATGACATGGTTCAGTGGGAGAGAGAATGACATGGCTCAGTGGGAGAGAGAGTGACGTGGTTCACTGGGAGAGAGAGTGACATGGCTCAGTGGGAGAGAGAGTGACATGGTTCACTGGGAGAGAGAGTGACATGGCTCAGTGGGAGAGAGAGTGACGTGGTTCACTGGGAGAGAGAGTGACATGGTTCACTGGGAGAGAGAGTGACATGGCTCAGTGGGAGAGAGAGTGACATGGTTCACTGGGAGAGAGAGTGACATGGTTCAGTGGGAGAGAGAATGACATGATTCAGTGGGAAAGAGAGTGACATGGTTCAGTGGGAAAGAGAGTGACATGGTTCAGTGGAAGGGAGAGTGACATGATTCAGTGGGAGAGAGAGTGACATGGTTCAGTGGGAGAGAGAATGACATGGTTCAGTGGGAGAGAGAGTGACATGGCTCAGTGGGAGGGAGAATGACATGGTTCAGTGGGAGAGAGAGTGACATGGCTCAGTGGGAGAGAGAGTGACATGGCTCAGTGGGAGAGAGAGTGACATGGTTCTCTGGGAGAGAGAGTGACATGGCTCAGTGGGAGAGAGAGTGACATGGTTCACTGGGAGAGAGAGTGACATGGCTCAGTGGGAGAGAGAGTGACGTGGTTCACTGGGAGAGAGAGTGACATGGTTCACTGGGAGAGAGAGTGACATGGCTCAGTGGGAGAGAGAGTGACATGGTTCACTGGGAGAGAGAGTGACATGGTTCAGTGGGAGAGAGAATGACATGATTCAGTGGGAAAGAGAGTGACATGGTTCAGTGGGAAAGAGAGTGACATGGTTCAGTGGGAGGGAGAGTGACATGATTCAGTGGGAGAGAGAGTGACATGGTTCAGTGGGAGAGAGAATGACATGGTTCAGTGGGAGAGAGAGTGACATGGCTCAGTGGGAGGGAGAATGACATGGTTCAGTGGGAGAGAGAGTGACATGGCTCAGTGGGAGAGAGAGTGACATGGCTCAGTGGGAGAGAGAGTGACATGGTTCAGTGGGAGGGAGAATGACATGGTTCACTGGGAGAGAGAGTGACATGATTCAGTGGGAAAGAGAGTGACATGGTTCAGTGGGAGAGAGAATGATATGATTCAGTGGGAAAGAGAGTGACATGGTTCAGTGGGAAAGAGAGTGACATGGTTCAGTGGGAGGGAGAGTGACATGATTCAGTGGGAGAGAGAGTGACATGGTTCAGTGGGAGAGAGAGTGACATGATTCAGTGGGAGAGAGAGTGACATGGTTCAGTGGGAGAGAGAATGACATGGTTCAGTGGGAGAGAGAGTGACATGGCTCAGTGGGAGGGAGAATGACATGGTTCAGTGGGAGAGAGAGTGACATGGCTCAGTGGGAGAGAGAGTGACATGGCTCAGTGGGAGAGAGAGTGACATGGCTCAGTGGGAGAGAGAGTGACATGGTTTAGTGGGAGGGAGAATGACATGATTCAGTGGGAGGGAGAGTGACATGATTCAGTGGGAGAGAGAGTGACATGGTTCCCTGGGAGAGAGAGTGACATGGCTCAGTGGGAGAGAGAGTGACATGGTTCAGTGGGAGGGAGAATGACATGGTTCAGTGTGGGAGAGAGTGACATGGTTCACTGGGAGGGAGAGTGACATGGCTCACTGGGAGAGAGAGTGACATGATTCAGTGGGAGAGAGAGTGACATGGTTCAGTGGGAGAGAGAGTGACATGGTTCAGTGGGAGGGAGAGTGACATGGCTCAGTCGGAGAGAGAGTGACATGGTTCAGTGGGAGAGATAGTGACATGATTCAGTGGGAGAGAGAGTGACATGGTTCACTGGGAGAGAGAGTGACATGATTCAGTGGGAGAGAGAGTGACATGGTTCAGTGGGAGAGAGAGTGACATGATTCAGTGGGAGGGAGAGTGACATGGCTCACTGGGAGAGAGAGTGACATGGTTCACTGGGAGGGAGAGTGACATGGTTCAGTGGGAGGGAGAGTGACATGGCTCACTGGGAGAGAGAGTGACATGGTTCAGTGGGAGAGAGAGTGACATGATTCAGTGGGCTAGAGAGTGACATGGTTCAGTGGGAGGGAGAGTGACATGATTCAGTGGGAGAGAGGGTGACATGGTTCAGTGGGAGAGAGAGTGACATGATTCAGTGGGAGAGAGAGTGACATGATTCAGTGGGAGAGAGAGTGACATGGTTCAGTGGGGGAGAGAGTGACATGGTTCAGTGGGAGAGAGAGTGACATGGCTCAGTGGGAGGGAGAATGACATGGTTCAGTGGGAGAGAGAGTGACATGGCTCAGTAGGAGAGAGAGTGACATGATTCAGTGGGAGAGAGAGTGACATGATTCAGTGGGAGAGAGAGTGACATGATTCAGTGGGAGAGAGAGTGACATGGTTCAGTGGGAGAGAGAATGACATGGTTCAGTGGGAGAGAGAGTGACATGATTCAGTGGGAGAGAGAGTGACATGGCTCAGTGGGAGAGAGAGTGACATGATTCAGTGGGAGAGAGAGTGACATGATTCACTGGGAGGGAGAGTGACATGGCTCAGTGGGAGAGAGAGTGACATGGTTCAGTGGGAGGGAGAATGACATGATTCAGTGGGAGAGAGAGTGACATGGTTCACTGGGAGAGAGAGTGACATGATTCAGTGGGAGAGAGAGTGACATGGTTCAGTGGGAGAGAGAGTGACATGATTCAGTGGGAGGGAGAGTGACATGGCTCACTGGGAGAGAGAGTGACATGGTTCACTGGGAGGGAGAGTGACATGGTTCAGTGGGAGGGAGAGTGACATGGCTCACTGGGAGAGAGAGTGACATGGTTCAGTGGGAGAGAGAGTGACATGATTCAGTGGGCTAGAGAGTGACATGGTTCAGTGGGAGGGAGAGTGACATGATTCAGTGGGAGAGAGGGTGACATGGTTCAGTGGGAGAGAGAGTGACATGATTCAGTGGGAGAGAGAGTGACATGATTCAGTGGGAGAGAGAGTGACATGATTCAGTGGGGGAGAGAGTGACATGGTTCAGTGGGAGAGAGAATGACATGGTTCAGTGGGAGAGAGAGTGACATGGCTCAGTAGGAGAGAGAGTGACATGGCTCAGTGGGAGAGAGAGTGACATGGTTCAGTGGGAGGTGAGAATGACATGGTTCACTGGGAGAGAGAGTGACTTGATTCAGTGGGAGAGAGTGACATGGTTCACTGGGAGAGAGAGTGACATGGCTCAGTGGGAGAGAGAGTGACATGGTTCACTGGGAGAGAGAGTGACATGATTCAGTGGGAGAGAGAGTGACATGATTCAGTGGGAGAGAGAGTGACATGATTCACTGGGAGGGAGAGTGACATGGCTCAGTGGGAGAGAGAGTGACATGGTTCAGTGGGAGGGAGAATGACATGGTTCAGTGGGAGAGAGAGTGACATGGCTTACTGGGAGAGAGAGTGACATGATTCACTGGGAGAGAGAGTGACATGGTTCAGTTGGAGGGAGAGTGACATGATTCACTGGGAGAGAGAGTGACATGGTTCAGTTGGAGGGAGAGTGACATGATTCACTGGGAGAGAGAGTGACATGGTTCACTGGGAGAGAGAGTGACATGGTTCAGTGGGAGAGAGAGTGACATGATTCACTGGGAGAGAGAGTGACATGGTTCAGTGGAAGAGAGAGTGACATGATTCAGTGGGAGAGAGAGTGACATGATTCACTGGGAGAGAGAGAGTGACATGGTTCAGTGGAAGAGAGAGTGACATGATTCAGTGGGAGAGAGAGTGACATGATTCACTGGGAGAGAGAGTGACATGATTCACTGGGAGAGAGAGTGACATGGTTCAGTTGGAGGGAGAGTGACATGATTCACTGGGAGAGAGAGTGACATGGTTCAGTTGGAGGGAGAGTGACATGGCTCACTGGGAGAGAGAGTGACATGGCTCAGTGGGAGAGAGAGTGACATGGTTCAGTTGGAGGGAGAGTGACATGATTCAGTGGGAGAGAGAATGACATGATTCAGTTGGAGGGAGAGTGACATGATTCACTGGGAGGGAGAGTGACATGGTTCAGTTGGAGGGAGAGTGACTTGGTTCAGTTGGAGAGAGAGTGACATGATTCACTGGGAGGGAGAGTGACATGGTTCAGTTGGAGGGAGAGTGACATGATTCAGTGGGAGAGAGAATGACATGATTCAGTTGGAGGGAGAGTGACATGGCTCAGTGGGAGAGAGAGTGACGTGGTTCACTGGGAGAGAGAGTGACATGGTTCAGTTGGAGGGAGAGTGACATGGCTCACTGGGAGAGAGAGTGACATGGTTCAGTGGGAGAGAGAGTGACATGGTTCAGTGGGAGAGAGAGTGACGTGGTTCACTGGGAGAGAGAGTGAC
The DNA here is from genome assembly GCF_021184085.1 of Oncorhynchus gorbuscha. Classification (NCBI taxonomy): domain Eukaryota; kingdom Metazoa; phylum Chordata; class Actinopteri; order Salmoniformes; family Salmonidae; genus Oncorhynchus; species Oncorhynchus gorbuscha. The sequence continues at coordinate 46,317,930 of NC_060175.1, forward strand.
ATGGTTCAGTGGGAGAGAGAGTGACATGGCTCACTGGGAGAGAGAATGACATGGTTCAGTGGGATAGAGAATGACATGATTCAGTGGGAGGGAGAGTGACATGGTTCAGTGGGAGAGAGAGTGACATGATTCAGTGGGAGGGAGAGTGACATGGTTCAGTGGGAGAGAGAGTGACGTGGTTCACTGGGAGAGAGAGTGACATGGCTCAGTGGGAGAGAGAGTGACATGGTTCACTGGGAGAGAGAGTGACATGGCTCAGTGGGAGAGAGAGTGACGTGGTTCACTGGGAGAGAGAGTGACATGGTTCACTGGGAGAGAGAGTGACATGGCTCAGTGGGAGAGAGAGTGACATGGTTCACTGGGAGAGAGAGTGACATGGTTCAGTGGGAGAGAGAATGACATGATTCAGTGGGAAAGAGAGTGACATGGTTCAGTGGGAAAGAGAGTGACATGGTTCAGTGGGAGGGAGAGTGACATGATTCAGTGGGAGAGAGAGTGACATGGTTCAGTGGGAGAGAGAGTGACATGATTCAGTGGGAGAGAGAGTGACATGGTTCAGTGGGAGAGAGAGTGACATGGTTCAGTGGGAGAGAGAATGACATGATTCAGTGGGAAAGAGAGTGACATGGTTCAGTGGGAAAGAGAGTGACATGGTTCAGTGGGAGGGAGAGTGACATGATTCAGTGGGAGAGAGAGTGACATGGTTCAGTGGGAGAGAGAGTGACATGATTCAGTGGGAGGGAGAGTGACATGGTTCAGTGGGAGGGAGAGTGACATGGTTCAGTGGGAGAGAGAATGACATGATTCAGTGGGAGGGAGAGTGACATGGCTCACTGGGAGAGAGAGTGACATGATTCACTGGGAGAGAGAGTGACATGGTTCAGTGGGAGAGAGAATGACATGATTCAGTGGGAGGGAGAGTGACATGATTCAGTGGGAGAGAGAATGACATGATTCAGTGGGAGAGAGAATGACATGGTTCAGTGGGAGAGAGAATGACATGGTTCAGTGGGAGAGAGAATGACATGATTCAGTGGGAGGGAGAATGACATGATTCAGTGGGAGAGAGAATGACATGGCTCAGTGGGAGAGAGAATGACATGATTCAGTGGGAGGGAGAATGACATGATTCAGTGGGAGAGAGAATGACATGGCTCAGTGGGAGAGAGAATGACATGATTCAGTGGGAGGGAGAATGACATGATTCAGTGGGAGAGAGAATGACATGATTCAGTGGGAGGGAGAATGACATGGCTCAGTGGGAGAGAGAATGACATGATTCAGTGGGAGGGAGAATGACATGATTCAGTGGGAGAGAGAATGACATGATTCAGTGGGAGGGAGAATGACATGATTCAGTGGGAGAGAGAATGACATGGCTCAGTGGGAGAGAGAATGACATGATTCAGTGGGAGGGAGAATGACATGATTCAGTGGGAGAGAGAATGACATGATTCAGTGGGAGGGAGAGTGACATGATTCAGTGGGAGAGAGAATGACATGATTCAGTGGGAGAGAGAATGACATGATTCAGTGGGAGAGAGAATGACATGATTCAGTGGGAGGGAGAGTGACATGGTTCAGTGGGAGAGAGAATGACATGGCTCAGTGGGAGAGAGAATGACATGATTCAGTGGGAGGGAGAATGACATGATTCAGTGGGAGAGAGAATGACATGGCTCAGTGGGAGAGAGAATGACATGATTCAGTGGGAGGGAGAATGACATGATTCAGTGGGAGAGAGAATGACATGATTCAGTGGGAGGGAGAGTGACATGATTCAGTGGGAGAGAGAATGACATGATTCAGTGGGAGAGAGAATGACATGATTCAGTGGGAGGGAGAGTGACATGATTCAGTGGGAGAGAGAATGACATGATTCAGTGGGAGAGAGAATGACATGGTTCAGTGGGAGAGAGAATGACATGATTCAGTGGGAGGGAGAGTGACATGATTCACTGGGAGAGAGAGTGACATGATTCAGTGGGAGAGAGAGTGACATGGCTCACTGGGAGAGAGAGTGACATGATTCACTGGGAGAGAGAGTGACATGGTTCAGTGGGAGAGAGAGTGACATGGCTCACTGGGAGAGAGAGTGACATGATTCACTGGGAGAGAGAGTGACATGGTTCAGTGGGAGAGAGAATGACATGATTCAGTGGGAGGGAGAGTGACATGATTCAGTGGGAGGGAGAGTGACATGGTTCAGTGGGAGAGAGAGTGACATGGTTCAGTGGGAGAGAGAGTGACATGATTCACTGGGAGAGAGAATGACATGATTCAGTGGGAGGGAGAGTGACATGATTCAGTGGGAGAGAGAATGACATGATTCAGTGGGAGAGAGAATGACATGGTTCAGTGGGAGAGAGAATGACATGATTCAGTGGGAGGGAGAGTGACATGATTCACTGGGAGAGAGAGTGACATGATTCAGTGGGAGAGAGAGTGACATGGCTCACTGGGAGAGAGAGTGACATGATTCACTGGGAGAGAGAGTGACATGGTTCAGTGGGAGAGAGAGTGACATGGCTCACTGGGAGAGAGAGTGACATGATTCACTGGGAGAGAGAGTGACATGGTTCAGTGGGAGAGAGAATGACATGATTCAGTGGGAGGGAGAGTGACATGATTCAGTGGGAGGGAGAGTGACATGGTTCAGTGGGAGAGAGAGTGACATGGTTCAGTGGGAGAGAGAGTGACATGATTCACTGGGAGAGAGAGTGACATGGTTCAGTGGGAGAGAGAGTGACATGATTCAGTGGGAGGGAGAGTGACATGATTCACTGGGAGAGAGAGTGACATGGTTCAGTGGGAGAGAGAATGACATGATTCAGTGGGAGGGAGAGTGACATGGTTCAGTGGGAGAGAGAATGACATGATTCAGTGGGAGGGAGAGTGACATGATTCAGTGGGAGGGAGAGTGACATGGTTCAGTGGGAGAGAGAGTGACATGGTTCAGTGGGAGAGAGAGTGACATGGCTCACTGGGAGAGAGAGTGACATGATTCACTGGGAGAGAGAGTGACATGGTTCAGTGGGAGAGAGAGTGGGATGACATGATTCAGTGGGAGGGAGAGTGACATGATTCAGTGGGAGGGAGAGTGACATGGTTCAGTGGGAGAGAGAGTGACATGGTTCAGTGGGAGAGAGAGTGACATGATTCACTGGGAGAGAGAGTGACATGGTTCAGTGGGAGAGAGAGTGACATGGCTCACTGGGAGAGAGAGTGACATGATTCACTGGGAGAGAGAGTGACATGGTTCAGTGGGAGAGAGAATGACATGATTCAGTGGGAGGGAGAGTGACATGATTCAGTGGGAGGGAGAGTGACATGGTTCAGTGGGAGAGAGAGTGACATGGTTCAGTGGGAGAGAGAGTGACATGATTCACTGGGAGAGAGAGTGACATGGTTCAGTGGGAGAGAGAGTGACATGGCTCACTGGGAGACAGAGTGACATGATTCACTGGGAGAGAGAGTGACATGGTTCAGTGGGAGGGAGAGTGACATGGTTCAGTGGGAGAGAGAGTGACATGGTTCAGTGGGAGAGAGAATGACATGATTCAGTGGGAGGGAGAGTGACATGGTTCAGTGGGAGAGAGAATGACATGATTCAGTGGGAGGGAGAGTGACATGGTTCAGTGGGAGAGAGAATGACATGATTCAGTGGGAGGGAGAGTGACATGGTTCAGTGGGAGGGAGAGTGACATGGTTCAGTGGGAGAGAGAATGACATGATTCAGTGGGAGGGAGAGTGACATGGTTCAGTGGGAGAGAGAATGACATGATTCAGTGGGAGGGAGAGTGACATGATTCACTGGGAGAGAGAGTGACATGGTTCAGTGGGAGAGAGAGTGACATGGCTCACTGGGAGAGAGAGTGACATGATTCACTGGGAGAGAGAGTGACATGGTTCAGTGGGAGAGAGAATGACATGGTTCACTGGGAGAGAGAGTGACATGGTTCAGTGGGAGAGAGAATGACATGATTCAGTGGGAAAGAGAGTGACATGGTTCAGTGGGAAAGAGAGTGACATGGTTCAGTGGGAGGGAGAGTGACATGATTCAGTGGGAGAGAGAGTGACATGGTTCAGTGGGAGAGAGAATGACATGGTTCAGTGGGAGAGAGAGTGACATGGCTCAGTGGGAGGGAGAATGACATGGTTCAGTGGGAGGGAGAATGACATGGTTCAGTGGGAGAGAGAGTGACATGGTTCAGTGGGAGAGAGAATGACATGGTTCAGTGGGAGGGAGAGTGACATGGCTCAGTGGGAGGGAGAATGACATGGTTCAGTGGGAGAGAGAATGACATGGTTCAGTGGGAGAGAGAATGACATGGCTCAGTGGGAGAGAGAGTGACGTGGTTCACTGGGAGAGAGAGTGACATGGCTCAGTGGGAGAGAGAGTGACATGGTTCACTGGGAGAGAGAGTGACATGGCTCAGTGGGAGAGAGAGTGACGTGGTTCACTGGGAGAGAGAGTGACATGGTTCACTGGGAGAGAGAGTGACATGGCTCAGTGGGAGAGAGAGTGACATGGTTCACTGGGAGAGAGAGTGACATGGTTCAGTGGGAGAGAGAATGACATGATTCAGTGGGAAAGAGAGTGACATGGTTCAGTGGGAAAGAGAGTGACATGGTTCAGTGGAAGGGAGAGTGACATGATTCAGTGGGAGAGAGAGTGACATGGTTCAGTGGGAGAGAGAATGACATGGTTCAGTGGGAGAGAGAGTGACATGGCTCAGTGGGAGGGAGAATGACATGGTTCAGTGGGAGAGAGAGTGACGTGGTTCACTGGGAGAGAGAGTGACATGGTTCACTGGGAGAGAGAGTGACATGGCTCAGTGGGAGAGAGAGTGACATGGTTCACTGGGAGAGAGAGTGACATGGTTCAGTGGGAGAGAGAATGACATGATTCAGTGGGAGAGAGAGTGACATGGTTCAGTGGGAAAGAGAGTGACATGGTTCAGTGGGAGAGAGAGTGACATGATTCAGTGGGAGAGAGAGTGACATGGTTCAGTGGGAGAGAGAATGACATGGTTCAGTGGGAGAGAGAGTGACATGGCTCAGTGGGAGGGAGAATGACATGGTTCAGTGGGAGAGAGAGTGACATGGTTCAGTGGGAGAGAGAATGACATGATTCAGTGGGAGAGAGAGTGACATGGTTCAGTGGGAGAGAGAATGACATGATTCAGTGGGAGAGAGGTTCAGTGGGAGGGAGAGAGAGTGACATGGTTCAGTGGGAGAGAGAATGACATGGTTCAGTGGGAGAGAGAGTGACATGGTTCAGTGGGAGAGAGAATGACATGATTCAGTGGGAGAGAGAGTGACATGGTTCAGTGGGAGAGAGAATGACATGATTCAGTGGGAGAGAGAGTGACATGATTCAGTGGGAGAGAGAGTGACATGGTTCAGTGGGAGAGAGAATGACATGATTCAGTGGGAGGGAGAGTGACATGGTTCAGTGGGAGAGAGAGTGACATGGTTCAGTGGGAGAGAGAGTGACATGGTTCAGTGGGAGAGAGAATGACATGGTTCAGTGGGAGAGAGAGTGACATGGTTCAGTGGGAGAGAGAGTGACATGGCTCAGTGGGAGAGAGAGTGACATGGCTCAGTGGGAGAGAGAGTGACATGGTTCACTGGGAGAGAGAGTGACATGGTTCAGTGGGAGAGAGACATGGTTCAGTGGGAGAGAGAATGACATGATTCAGTGGGAAGAGAGAGTGACATGGTTCAGTGGGAGAGAGAGTGACATGGTTCAGTGGGAGGGAGAGTGACATGATTCAGTGGGAGAGAGAGTGACATGGTTCAGTGACATGGAGGGAGAGAGAGTGACATGATTCAGTGGGAGAGAGAGTGACATGGTTCAGTGGGAGAGAGAGTGACATGGTTCAGTGGGAGGGAGAGTGACATAGTTCACTGGGAGGTAGAGTGACATAGTTCAGTGGGAGGGAGAGTGACATGGCTCCGTGGGAGAGAGAGTGACATGGCTCACTGGGAGAGAGAGTGACATGGTTCAGTGGGAGGGAGAGTGACATGGCTCACTGGGAGAGAGAGTGACATGGTTCAGTGGGAGGGAGAGTGACATGGCTCACTGGGAGAGAGAGTGACATGGTTCACTGGGAGGGAGAGTGACATGGTTCAGTTGGAGGGAGAGTGACATGGCTCACTGGGAGAGAGAGTGACATGATTCAGTGGGAGAGAGAGTGACATGGTTCACTGCGAGGGAGAGTGACATGGCTCCGTGGGAGAGAGAGTGACATGGCTCACTGGGAGAGAGAGTGACATGATTCAGTGGGAGAGAGAGTGACATGGTTCACTGCGAGGGAGAGTGACATGGCTCCGTGGGAGAGAGAGTGACATGGTTCAGTGGGAGAGAGAGTGACATGGTTCAGTGGGAGAGAGAATGACATGGTTCAGTGGGAGAGAGAATGACATGATTCAGTGGGAGGGAGAGTGACATGGTTCACTGGGAGAGAGAGTGACATGATTCAGTGGGAGGGAGAATGACATGGCTCACTGGGAGAGAGAGTGACATGGTTCACTGGGAGAGAGAGTGACGTGGTTCACTGGGAGAGAGAGTGACATGGTTCACTGGGAGAGAGAGTGACATGGTTCACTGGGAGAGAGAGTGACATGGTTCACTGGGAGAGAGAGTGACATGGTTCACTGGGAGAGAGAGTGACGTGGTTCACTGGGAGAGAGAGTGACATGGTTCACTGGGAGAGAGAGTGACATGGTTCACTGGGAGAGAGAGTGACGTGGTTCACTGGGAGAGAGAGTGACGTGGTTCACTGGGAGAGAGAGTGACATGGTTCACTGGGAGAGAGAGTGACATGGTTCACTGGGAGAGAGAGTGACATGGTTCACTGGGAGAGAGAGTGACATGGTTCACTGGGAGAGAGAGTGACGTGGTTCACTGGGAGAGAGAGTGACATGGTTCACTGGGAGAGAGAGTGACATGGTTCACTGGGAGAGAGAGTGACATGGTTCACTGGGAGAGAGTGACATGGTTCACTGGGAGAGAGAGTGACATGGTTCACTGGGAGAGAGAGTGACGTGGTTCACTGGGAGAGAGAGTGACATGGTTCACTGGGAGAGAGAGTGACATGGTTCACTGGGAGAGAGAGTGCATATGCTACCTACATATTGAATAACCTGACATTTGAACCTCTTTATGAGTTTATGAGAATGCACATTCTTTATTGAGTATAATGTGTGTTTAGCCATGTCCTCCAATCGGGCCACTTTGGTGTTGCCGATGTTTGCCTGTAATAAGAGAGAAAAGCATGTTAGAGTTTGTAGTCAAACGCCGACATTCATTTGGTTTTGGGCGCAGCATCCATGTGTCTTATCATGCCTTTCGTTATTAATGTTACCATTCGAGTGCACATGTTTTTGTAATGTTGTCACTATGTTAAAGTTAGGAATCGTAGTTGAAGAAGTGAAGTTTGTTCCTCTCTGTCATGTTGGGTGGCGAGGGCTGTCAAACATAGCTGCGTTCAGGAGCGCTACTTATCCTGTGCTACTTGGTTCTGTAATGTGGTTGAATTATCCCGGTCTATTAGGACTATATGCTTTTGGTATGGTCTGCACTGTTATTGAAAGTGTGTATATTTATGGTGATGTTTGATTGATTACCTGAATATGTTGTTGTGCTCTTAATGCCTTTATTTGAACCTGTTCATGTTAATTGTTATTATGTGCAATGGCTTTTTCCTACTGGCTCATGCATTGCGGGTAGTCCTGTAAGAAGCTTGTCCTTTCATTCTTTGTTGGACAGGAGTCGAGGACGGCGGCCGCTCACAGCTGCTAGCAACAAGCTAAGAAGGATCAATGGCGGAGGTGGATGTGAAACGAGAAGTGAGTGGAGTGAAGTGGAGTTGGAGAAGAATAATGGAGAACAGTAGTATCAAAGAAGGGAAAGAAAAAATTGAAAGTATTGAAAACTGAAGGGCATGATAAGTGTATGATTTTATAAGTATGTGTATCTAGGAGATCCGTTTGGGGTCTCGAAGAAGGTGAATCTTGTGGGATCAATCAGAGTGACCAGGAGTGGGCTTGTCCTGATTAATTGTGTGTCTGAGGAACACACCAAGAAGGCATTGGGCATCACAAGAGTTTGGACATCTGATGTGTTGTGCTTTGAACTCCGGAGTGGGGCACCTGTTAATAGAGTCATTTCTGGGGTGTCGGTGGGAGGAAATCCTTGCGTCGAGAATCCCATGTGTGGTTCGGGACCGTTGCCTGACCGCATGGTGAATGGAGGAAAGAAAGCAGGTTTGTCGGTGTTGTTGTTTTCTGAAAGTGAATATAGTATACATGAGATACTGTATGGAGTTAGAACCTCTGTCCAAAAACCACTACGATGCAACAACTGTAAAGGATCTGGTCCTGTTTCAAAAGTGTGCAGACCGAAGGAGTATATGAAAGATTGAAGAATGGTCATGTTGTAATTGTGGTGGGGTCATGACCCAGAGTTCATGGAGTGCCCTGTAAGGGTGAAGGAGGTTGAGGTGTCTTAGATAATGGCGGTCCATCGGATCTCCTATGCACAGCAATCAAAAGAATTGAGAGCAAAAGTGACACTAGTGTGGAGAAGATGGTTGTGGATGCACCACAGCCCATGTTTGTCAACCAGGAGAACCAGACATGCTGCTTATAAAGAAAGTAGATTTTGTGGCGCCCATTGCAACTGCGATAAACTGCACAGCTCAAGTAGCAAGGAAGTCAAAGAATTTTGACATAATTGTGGCTATGGCAGGAAAGTATTCGAAGCTTCAGGAATTCACAGGTGAAGGGATTGCAAGGGTTATTGGCGATGGAAGATGTGCCGCTCTCCCAGGCTCCTGAGCCTGTGTAGGGATCAGACATGGATTATTGATCTTAACAATAGAGGCCCATGTGAGTATTTTTATACACATCATTATTATCGGTAGGTGGCAGCAATATGACTTTTTGGACGTAGTCTGCCGTAAAACCCCAGCGAATAAGAAGTTTGTTGAATAAAGACCGGGTAAGAACGGAATGCTGCCAGAGTTCACAAACATTTATTGAGGCCTGATTTCATTTGAGAGGGAAAGGGGGAAACCTAGTCAGTTGTACAACTGAATGCATTCAACTGAAATGTGTCTTCCGCATTTAACCCAACCCCTCTGAATCGGAGAGGTGCGGGGGGCTGCCATAATCAACATCTACGTCTTCGGGCGCCCAGGGATCAGTGGGTTAATTGCCTTGCTCTGGGGCAGAATGGCCGATTTTGACCTTGTTAGCTCAGGGATTTGATCCAGCAACCTTTCGGTTACTGGCCCAATGTTCTAACCACCAGGGTACCTGCCGCCCCAGAGCTCTACGATGATTTGATTAATTCAGTTTACCCCCAGTTTATGTTTTCTGTTTGTTAGCACCATGTTTGTTATTTTGTTTATACATATCTGGACAGATTCTACATAGCTCAGCACCGTGATTTCACCATTAAAGTCCTCACCATGTCACTGCACTGGGTCCATTTGTCTGCCTCCTCACTAAAACCTCCACCTCTAGGGATGTCTCCCTTACAAATACCCACATTCTAGTGTGTTGTAGTCCATATGCTACAGAGAGAGTGTGTTACAGGCATATCCAGTATGTGGAACAGCACATATGTTCGTCAGAGTGTGTCCAGACTCATTTGTATCGTGCATCATCGTGCCTATGTAACCGTGGTGACCTGTGTTGCCCCCAGACACACAAGGAGAGGAGAGGAGAGGAGAGGAGAGGAGAGGAGAGGAGAGGAGAGGAGAGGAGAGGAGAGGAGAGGAGAGGAGAGGAGAGGAGAGGAGAGGAGAGGAGAGGAGAGGAGAGGAGAGGAGAGGAGAGGAGAGGAGAGGAGAGGAGAGGGTTCAGCACTAACTAGCACTCACCCTCTACTGAGCATTTACATAGTATGGCAGAGTACTCCAACTCCATGCAAACAGGTGCACACACATGTACGTACAGACATACACACGTAGCCTAGTACACACACACACACACACACACACACACACACACACACACACACACACACACACACACACACACACACACACACACACACACACACACACACACACACACACACACACACACACACACACACACACACACACACACACACACACACACACACACACACACACAGTAGCTTGCTTGTATGGGCTATTCCACAACACAAGCCATATGCTACGTGGTATTCGTTAGCTGTAAAACCCAACACATGCTTCATTCATATGGGGTGACAAATCATACACTGTCATTTCTGATATGTATTGCGACTGTTGTCATGAAAACATGACGTGAATATTTAATTTGTATGAGCTCTAGCTAATTATAGTTCAGCTTGTACTGTATCTGTAATGATGTTATTCAATTCAGTTTTGCATAACGGGTGCTGTGAGTGCATGTATCCGAACATGACTCATAAAGTATGAACGAAGCTGTTTGTTTGTGTTAGAATCAGTGAAAATAATCCATAACTTTATGCCCCATTGTGTGCTGTAGTCACCTCCACTCTGGTCCCTTTACTTTACCAGTAGATGAATGTATCATCATTGTAAATGCCCTTATATGGTGAAATGATGATGCAAACCTGAAACCATTCTCCTGCTCCAATGTGTGTCTCTCTTCTCATTGTGTCTCTCTTCTCACTCATAGAAACATTGTGTACACCAGTGGACAGTGTTGAGGGGAGAATGGCTCATAGCAATGGCTGGAATAAAATCTTATCAAACACATGAAAACAACGTGTTTGATACCAACACCATTCAATCCATTCCGGCCGTTATTATGAGCCGCCCTCCCCTCAACAGCCTCCACTGGTGCACACAAAGGTTCTACTCAAAACTTAACCAGAGGGTTTTTAGAATCCCCCATACTAGATTGGTGGACTTGAGGTTTCGTTCTGTGTTTGTATCACCGCAGCCTGCCTCTCGGTCTACTGTAACAAAAGATCTCAAAAGAACAACATAACTCAGATCTCTAGCGTTACAGCCGTGAGCTCAGGCATACGGTTACAAGTGCATGAGTCTTAGTAGGACAGACAGTAGCTTTACTCCACATGGTATGCAGGCTAACAATTCCTTGATCCACATCACATTGGGTAGGGGATTTGAGCTACGCACCTGCACGAAGCTCTCTCACACGCACACACAAACAGTTTTGTCAGTACACACACACACACACACACACACACACACACACACACACACACACACACACACACACACACACACACACACACACACACACACACACACACACACACACACACACACACACACACACACACACACACACACACACACACACACACACACACACACACACGGACAGCTCAGATTCAGGATGTGCTCCAGTCCCCAGCATCAAAGGTCTCATCTCTAGGAACCCAATGTGGTGTGGAATGGTATTTCTTGGTGTGTAGTACTGTGAGGATTATGTGGTGTGGAATTGAAGCCCACACTACGCACTGGCCACAGACGTCAGTTAAACGGCTCATTTTGATTTACATTGAATTCACCAATGTACAATCAACAAAACAATATAATGTCTTTGGATTTAGGTTAAAAGTTGGGCCAAAAAAAAAAATGAAATGCCCTTACGTTAAATGACTTTTTGCAAGTCCACTCAGTTTTCCATGTTGATTCAACATCACATACACATAGATTTTCGGTATTTAAATCAGGTGGAAACAAAGTTGATTCAACCCGTTTTGTCCCAGTTGGATACTACTTAATGGGATAGAACATGAGCCTAATCCCATTCTCCTTGTGCCATTACAGAGGCAAAGGAACAGAGAGTGTCTGTGATGTGTCAAGTGTTGCATGAATCAGTCAAGTCTTGGTTGTCTAATCTGCCCTTTTAAGTGCTAGTGGGGATCCCCTGTGGCGGTGTACTCATGCCTTTCATCTCCTTTGTCTCTCTGTGTTTGTGTGCGTGCGTGCGCGCGTGTGTGTGTGTGTGGGCGTGTGTGTGTGGGCGTGTGTGTGTGGGCGTGTGTGTGTGGGCGTATGTGTGTGTGTGCTGTATGTGTCTTGACTAATGCTAGATACCTGCATGGTTTGATTTCGACCTTCTTCAAAATTCTCTCAATTCCTACAGTATTGGTTCAACTGCAAATCTTGTGTCACTTATCATACCCGATTGCCGTGAATTTGAGGTAGTGCCACAGGTAAAGTATGTCATGCGTCTATCTTAAAATCAGGTTGTTGTTCCGATCTGGTGGTGACATGATGGGTGTAGAGTAAACCTGGTGGGTCCATCCTGCTTTCCAACCGGTGCAGAGAGGGGCTGGATCGCTGGTTTGGCGGGTGCATCACAGTGACACCGCCATGCTCTCCCTGTAGCACCCACCAGCGCAGGCATAGCAATGGGATTCCAAGAGCTTGTCAGCCAACGCTGCAGCACGATATATTGACAAGTCTCTCTTGGAGACAGAGAAAACAGGCCAGCATGTCATTGCAGCAAAGCTATTCCCCATGTCTCACACGTCATCAAGATGGATTTATTTTCATCCCTTTAGTCAAAATGTTCTTTGCAATTCTTTGGTGAACTGTTGCAGTATATACATACTGTATACCGTAGGCGTACATGGTGAAAGAGATGGTGAGGGAACGAGGAAGGGGAAAGACAAAGAAATAGAGAGAGAGAGAAGATTTGAGTAACAATGGTGCTGAAAGATGGAAGAATAGAAAAATCGGGCCCTGCCTACTGATGTTGTTGTCTTCGCATTCTCTCTCTCTCTCTCTCTCTCTCTCTCTCTCTCTCTCTCTCTCTCTCTCTCTCTCTCTCTCTCTCTCTCTCTCTCTCTCTCTCTCTCTCTCTCTCTCTCTCTCTCTCTCTCTCTCTCTCTCTCTCTCTCTCGCTCTCTCGCCCTCTCGCCCTCTCGCTCTCTCATGTATGGCTGTTATTAGCATGTGTTGGGTTGGTCCAGCCTGTATGCACTGAGGGAGGGGCATACTCTGCCAGTTCATATTTAATCCCCTGAATGAAAGATTCATAAGTCAGGTATGTGGTCTTAAAACAATGAGCGGCTGACTTCGAGCATCCTGCATCAATCACGGGGCGAGGAGAAGCCATGCGTGCGATAAAACGAGTGCCCTCCTCGAAGCGATTTGGACTCACCTCAGGCAGAGAATGAGGGGAGAGCATGGAACCACGGGAAATACAGACATGATTTTCATGTTCACAGAAATATATCGCTGTGGGATTAATGTTTGCCTTTCCTGCTTTATCTGTTTAATACATCAAGACACGCTAAAGACACGCTAAAGACACGCTAAAGACATGCTAAAGACACGCTAAAGACATGCTAAAGACATGCTAAAGACACGCTAAAGACACGCTAAAGACACGCTAAAGACACGCTAAAGACATGCTAAAGACACGCTAAAGACACGCTAAAGACACGCTAAAGACACGCTAAAGACACGCTAAAGACACGCTAAAGACACGCTAAAGACACGCTAAAGCGTCCTCCTTGCCCCTGGTTTATGTTCAGACTCCAGCCTTCTCTGTTACCCAACATATTTTCATCCTCTATTTATCTAAACACATTAAAGCAGAATTATAGGGTATGCATCTTGTAATTACTGAAGGAATGCCCGCTGAAAACTGGCTCCCATGTGGATTGGCTGTTGTTATTGCTGTTATCATGGAGCTTGTCAGCAAAATAAATATGATTTTTTTTTGTTCTGTTGTGAACAATTCCGGATTAGCACAGTGCAAATATCCCCTTGTCACAATCAGCTCAGTGGATTGGTTCAGGGAGTTATTCTACACACACACATTCCCCCATGCTCTCTTTAATTAAAGCCCTAGCTGGGCACAGTGAAGACACCCTGGTACATTTCCCCACCATGGAATACACCACTGTGGGGAGCTTCCTTCTCGAGTCTGTCATCTCTCTCTCTCTCTCTCTCTCTCTCTCTCTCTCTCTCTCTCTCTCTCTCTCTCTCTCTCTCTCTCTCTCTCTCTCTCTCTCTCTCTCTCTCTCTCTCTCTCTCTCTCTCTCTCTCTCTCATTAGCCTTAATTATATTAAACTGCACATTTGATTCACCTTCCAATTAGGCCTCCATCAGATCACCACGCCACTAAGTTGTTGAGTCTATTTCCCCTCCAGGAGGAAGGATGGTGAAATATTAAAGACACCTGCTAGACGTTTTAACATTCTGCTCAGGTGTGGTTTGGTTCGGCAGGGCTCCCCTGTGTATGAGCCAAGGCAGAATCCTCAAGGTCTCCTCCCCGGGAGAAAAAAAAACAGGAGAAACCACCAACCTAAGCCACAGTCTGCCCAGTCACACACATTATTAACATTCGCTGTCTCACATCTGAACATCATCTCCAAATCATGTCCAGTTTACACAACATTTAGTGAGAAAGCCTGCGGACAAGCTTAGGGTCTCAGTTATAGTGACTGGAAGAGTAAGGCATACTCATTCCAATATACTGGTATTACACGTGTAACATTGTTATAAATATACTCAATGTAACTGAGCTTCAACTACTTGACTACAGATGAACACGTTGTTGATGAAGGTGTTGATGAAGGTTTTCTTGCCTCAACACTCTTGTATTGACCTATGTTATTTGACCACATTATTGACATCTCAGCAGGTTGCCTGCTGCATAGGTGTGAATTCCACTGTCACCAGGTCCCTATTGAGAGGGGGGGAGGGGGCGCTATGCAATCCGGTTTCCGAGCTGGTCACGGGTGCACCTCAGCCATGCTCAAGGTCCTAAACGATATCATAACCGCCATCGATAAAAGACAGTACTGTGCAGCTGTCTTCATCGACCTGGCCAAGGCTTTCGACTAAGTCAATCACCGTATTCTAATCGGCAGACTCAACAGCCTTGGTTTCTCTAATGACTGCCTCGCCTGGTTCACTAACGACTTCTCAGATAGAGTTTAGTGTGTCAAATTGGAGGGCCTGTTGTCCGGACCTCTGGCAGTCTCTATGGGGTGCCACAGGGTTAAATTCCCAGGCCGACTGTTTTCTCTGTATACCAATATAATATATCAATTATTTCGCTCTTGCTTCAGGTGATTCTTTGATCCACCTCTACACAGATGACACCATTCTCTATACATCTGACACTTCTTTGGACACTGTGTTAACAAACCTCCAAACAAGCTTCAATGCCATACAACACTCCTTCCGTGGCCTCCAACTGCTCTTAAATGCAAGTAAAACGAAACATATGCTTTCAACCAATCGCTGCCCGCAAACGTCCGCCCGACTATCATCACTAATCTGGACAGTTCTGACAACTATAAATACCTAGGTATCTGGCTAAACTGTAAACTCTCCTTCCAGACTCATATTAAGCATCTCCAATCCAAAATTAAATCTAGAATCATTTTCCTCAATAAAGCCTCCTTCACTCATGCAGCCAAAGTACATTGCTACCAAATGCTACAAAAGTACATTCATCTCCTAGATATGAATGTACTGTGGTGCGAAAAGTGCAAATCCCAGAACTACAGCAAAGGACATTGTGAAGATGCTGGAGGAAACAGGTACAAAAGTATCTATATCCACAGTAAAACGAGTCCTATATCGACATAACATGAAAGACCGCTCAGCAAGGAAGAAGCCACTGCTCCAAAATCACAATAAAAAAGCCAGACTACGGTTTGCAACTGCACATGGGGACAAAGGTTGTACTTTTTGGAGAAACGTCCTCTGGTCTGATGAAACAAAAATGGAACTGTTTGGCCATAATGACCATTGTTATGTTTGGAGGGAAAAGGGGGAGGCTTGCAAGCCGGAGAATACCATCCCAAATGTGAAGCACGGGGGTTGCAAATCATGTTGTGGGGGTGCTTTGCTGCAAGAGGGACTGGTGCAGTTCACAAAATAGATGATGAGGGAGGAAAATGATGTGGATATATTGAAGCAACATCTCAAGACATCAGTCAGGAAGTTAAAGCTTGGTCACGAACTGGTCTTCTGAATAAACAATGACCCTAAGCATACTTCCAAAGTTGTGGCAAAATGGCTTAAGGACAACAAAGTCAAGGTATTTGAGTGGCCATGGCAAAGCCCTGACCTCAATCCCATAGGAAATTTGTGGACAGAACTGAAAAAAAAACGTGTGCAAGCAAGGAGGCCTACAAACCTGACTTAGTTACTCCAGCTCTGTCAGGAGGAATGGGCCAAAATTCACCCAACTAATTGTGGGAAGCTTGTGGAAGGCTAGCTGAAACATTTGACCCAAGTTACACAATTTAAAGGCAATGCTACCAAATACTAACTGAGTGTATGTAAACTTCTGACCCACTGGGAATGTGATGATAGAAGTAAAAGCTGAAATACATAATTCGCTCTTCTATTATTCTGACATTTCACATTCTTTAAATAAAATGTGTGATCCTAACTAAACTAAGATAGGGAATTTTTACTTGGATTAAATGTCAGGAATTGCGAAAAACTGAGTTTAAATGTATTTGGCTAAGGTGTCTTTAAACTTCTGATATCAACTGTATATATACTTTTTTACCTTTATTTAACTTGGCAAGTCAGTTAAAGAACAAATTCTTATTTTACAATGACAGCCTCCACCGGCCAAACCCTCCCATAACTCTCGCCTAACCTGGACAACGCTGTGCGCACCCCTATGATGCTTGTTTCTAAACCGAAGTCGTTTTTTAAAAGATTGTTTTGTACATCAGGTCAGTCTCAGCTACAATATTATGAGGTCCTAAACCAAGAATGAAAGTACATTCTTGTAGCTGTGTGGGCTAATATAATCCAAATGTTTGCCTTGAGGTAAATTGAGCCAGTGCTACTATGCCCCATGCAAATGATAATTACATTTTGTTAGTTAAAAGCATAATATGCATAGTATTTTTGAAATGTGTCATGCAAAAGAACTCAATATATATTTAAATTTTGACATTTTTACAGAGCAGACTGTAGCTCAGTTGGTAGAAACAAAAGAAGTTGTAATGCCCCTTGATGTTCATCCCCGGAGACCACCCAAGGAAGTCAGAATGTAAGAAGTCACATGACTGTAAGCAGCAAGGGATTCAAAAATAGACCTTATGACACTAAATGGAACATTAACATTAAAATAAACATGCCCCATGTGTACAAACAAAAGAAGCTGTGGTAGATCCCCCTATGTTCAGGAAGACACAAGGTCTTATCAGAGAGGGATGGAGTCCATTGATAAGCAAGGGATTCAAAAATAGACCTTATGACACTGAAGATGAACATTAACATAAAATAAACATGTACCTGTGTGAAAGAGCTGTGGTAGACTAGCAGGAAGACACAAGGTCTTATCTGATGAGATGGAGTCTGAGCTTGATAATGAAAGGCTGTGGTAGAGTAGCAGGAAGACACAAGGTCTTATCTGATGACATGAGCTTGCTAAACGTATCAAGAATCTCGTGGAACAGTCTCATGGGCTTAGTAGACTTGTTCAGAGAACTTGACTATGATTTGGCACATCAAAACAACATCCCTGTTCCAGTCAAATGGTCAAGAAACAGCAGGTGGTCTAGTGGTTAAGAGCGTTAAACCAGGGATCAAAATGTCGCTGGTTCAAATCCCTGAGCTGGCAAGGTGGTAAAATCTTCCATTCTGCCCTTGAGCAAGGTAGTTAAACCCCCCAAAACAACTGCACCCTGGGTGCTTGACAACATTGACTAAGGCAGTCCCCAACACCTTTATGATTCAGAGGGTTTGGGTTAAATGCAGAAGACATGTTTCAGTTGAATGCATTCAGTTGTGCAACTCACTAGTTATTCCCCCTTACTTACCCAAAGGTGTCTCAACCCTGTCCCGTGGTTCAACTTACCCCATACCTGGGGTGCAGTTGTTGCTGGGGGTTAACTGCCTTGCTGAATGGCAGATTTTACCACCTTGACAGAAAGCTATGTTTTCAAAACTGTTATGTTTAAATAAATTCTGCTTATTTCCAGGGATACACAACATCCTGAAATACATGTAGATATATTTGTTCGAAAGAATACTATATTTCCCTTGACATAGTGATGCTGAATGTAAAAAAATGGCTGAACATACCCCACTCTCCCCTACCAGGGAATCGCTGTGACATGTGAAATATGAGTGATAGTGCAATCACAAAGGACAAATGTGTGTACTGTAAGTGTTAGATTATTAAAGGTCCAATGCCGCTGTTTTTTTTCCCTCAATATAAAATAATTTATTTGTATCAATGAATGACCTAACTGTGATTGTTTTCAATTAAAACGGTAAAAAAAAGAAGAAGCTTTTTAGCAAAGAGCAATTTCTCAAGCAAGAATTTAACTAGGACTGTCTAGGAGTGGTTTGAGTACGGAGAGGAAAACGAAAAACTAGCTGTTATAGTCAGAGATGTATGGATCTTTATTTCGTTTTGGTCTATTAACCTGTCTAGGACACATGTTCCCCCCAACATTTCGCTGAAAAGGCAGCGAGGGAAATAAAAAAATATTTTGGGGAAATATTTAACTTTCACACATTATCAAGTCCAATACAGCAAATGAAATATAAACATCTTGTTAATCTATCCATCGTGTTTTTTAAATGTTTTACAGCGAAAACACAACATATATTTATGTTAGATCACCACTAAATCCAAAAAAACCTCACAGCCATTTTCCCCAGCCAAAGATAGTCACAAAAGCAGAATTAGAGATAAAATGAATCACTAACCTTTGATAATCTTCATCAGATGACACTCATAGGACATCATGTTACACAATACATTTATATTTTGTTTGATAATATGCATATTTATATCCACAAATCTCGGTTTACATTGGCGCCATGTTCAGAAATGCCTCCAAAATATCCGGAGTAATTACAGAGAGCCACGTCATATAACAGAAATACTCATCATAAACTTTGACGAAAGATACATGTTTTACATATAATTAAAGATACACTGGTTCTTAACTACATAATTTACAGCATGGTGACAGCAACATGGAAGGCCAAAACTCCCTCCCACCTAAACAGGCTAAAAGGGCAATATCATAATTTAACAGTAGTAGTCCTACCTCGTAGGGTAGGGAAGAAGTCATTGCTCAATTGGTATCAAGGGAGCTAACAAGTGCCAGGAAAACTTTCCCCACACCATTACACCACCACGACCTGCCTGCACTGTTGACACCAGGCAGGATGGGGCCATGGACTCATGCAGTTTACGCCAAATCCTGACTCAGCCATCAGCATGAAGCAACAGGAACCAGGATTCGTCAGACCAGACAACGTTCTTCCACTCCTCATTTGTCCAGTGTTGGTCATCGGGTGGCCACTTCATCTTGTGCTTAGCTCATAGGAGTAGACCGAAACGTTGAATGACCCGAATATACATCTCTCTCTCTCGCTCTCTCTGGGATTTAGTTGTGTTTTTTCTATGGTTTGGCAGGTAGTTAGGTTGATAAATGAACAGTGTTTGAGTTGAGAAAACAGAGCAGAGGAAATTGGAGTCAGCAGTGCAACGTTAGTCAGCTTCCTTACCTCTCTGTCTGTCACACCCCCGCTTCCACTATCTTCTCTCCTCTTTTGGCAGTGACAGTTTAACAGGATAGAGTTGTCGTTGAATAGAGGGTGGGCTAACCATTTCCTTATGTCATGAAAGGGAAGGTGAGGAGATGGTACTGATGCTCACTCCTTCAAGGAACATAGCTTGTACTGTACATTACAAACTTTTTAAGAAAGAGAAATGTTCCAAAGAGCTGTCATGATTTGGCCTGTGGGTAAGGTTTATGATAAATACCTTTCTCCCTTCCCTCTCTCTCTTGACTCTACAGAGGGAATAGCCTTGAATAGCCTTTGTTAAACATAGAGAATCTGGGAACATCAAACAAGTGGAGGGAAAGGAACCATATTTCGGTAATAGAACCAGTTGAAAATATGCGTTGGTACTTAATGAATATGATGTCAGTTCGGTTGTCATCTGAGACATTATGACTGACGACAGGACAACCTAAACTGTATCTGGGAAAGTCTACACATTATAGTTAGGATTCACATGGAATTGTTGATATTGTTGTGCAATTCAAATGTTTAAATATAAAATTGTTTAAATATAAAATTATTTGTGAAAAGATGAAATTTCATTTTAGCTTCCAAATTAGAGATTTGGGTTTTCATAAGGTTAGAGCTCTGCTCAATCAGTGGCCCGCCCCTGTGAAGAGACATTGGTTATAAACTATGAAACACACCCTTCTCCCTCCACTATATGAGCCCTTGACGAAAATGTAACCTTCTGTTCTGGGTACATTAGGATGACGGTCCGATGTCAGTGTAACGGTTTTCTTCCGCTGAAGGAGAGGAGGACCAAAATGCAGCGTGGTTAGTGTTCAACATCTTTAATATAGACGAATAACGAGAACACTACACAATAAAAAAACAACAAACGTGAAAACCGAAAACAGTCATATCTGGTGCAATGACACAAAGACAGAAGACAATCACCCACAAAATACCCAAAGAACATGGCTGCCTAAATATGGTTCCCAATCAGAGACAACGATAAACACCTGCCTCTAATTGAGAACCAATCTAGGCAACCATGGACTTACATAAACACCTAGACTAGGGAACACCCCATAAACATACAAAGCCCCTAGACCAGGAAAAACACATAAATCTACAATGTCACACCCTGACCTAACCAAAATAATAAAGAAAACAAAGATAACTAAGGCCAGGGCGTGACAGTCAGAAGGATTCTGATAATAAATACAGAACGAAGCCAACCTCAGCGTGAGCTTTGGTTGCGAATGGTATGAACTCTTATTTGCTACAGAAGTGATACCTCCTAGCCGTTGAGTTAGCAGGTGCCGCTGTAAACGTGGGCTAGGAAAGGATGGACAGAGTATCCCGTCTACCACACAACGACGACACTACAACGTTTCCCATTCACCACTAGAGACACTCTTCAAAGGACTCTGTTGGGCAACACGACCTTCCATCTACCACCAACCTATTGAAGCGCAGCTCAGAGTAAATATTTATTGCATTTTCATTTTCCAAATGGGCAGTAATTTAGAATGCATAAGATTCTATATTTACAATAGAGTAGCTGCCTATGGCCCGATAACACAGCTTCTCCCTTTGTTCTTCAGTCTTCCCGCTCTTTCACTAAAACCCAGCCCCCTTTTCTTCGTGTAACCAGCTGTTATATCTGTTCTGTCCGCTAGGGACGTTTTCCTTTATGACGTAATTTGTAATCAATGTATGATTAATTCTGTGTATATGTAATTCTGTGTGATTAGTTAGGTATTTAGTAAATAAATAATTAAACCCAATTTTTGCATTGCTGATTCAACTTGTTAGCCAGGGTTCATGAAGATAACCAAGAATTTACAACTTTCAGATGAGACTGAAATAAGGTGACGATTAATATTGTCTGCTATTGATGTAAAATATTACTAGGTCTTTAAAAGGTTAATCGGAAGATAACTGCTCTATAAATATTATTTTGTGGGCCCCGACTTTCTAGTTAATTACATTTACATGATTAGCTCAATCAGGTAATATTAATTACAGAGAAAGGATTTTATAAAATAGCAGGTCCTATCACTTAATCCGGCATAGCCAAAGACACGACGGAGCTTAACCTGGATCCGGAGGAGAGGAGGAAGTTGTTGGCTTTAAGTGGAATGCTCTGTGCCCATTCCTTCACCTGAGAGTGAGGCACGGTCTGGAGCCATTTTATTGTGTGTGTGAGACTGTCCTGCTGCTCCCACACAGCAGTGCCAATGGAGAAAGAGGCATGCTGAATACAGACCGTTCGCCACCATTCTGAGAGGATTTAAGAGACATAAAAATACATTAGCATAATTCAATTTCTACCAGGTGAATTCTGAACTTCTGGTCTTCATCAAGGTCAAAGCAACCCTACCCCTATTTATATGCAAAATGCCTGCTTGTGTGGCTTAATGACTATGCTTTCCATTACTGTATTGGGTTACATTATCCTAAAAGACATAAAAAATCTCATTCACAATTTCTAACTTATATCAATAACACTTTACATTTATTACAGTACCAGTCTCTTGATTACAAGTTCTTATATGGCCTTCTTAAAATTGAGTGTAAGAGACTCTGTATGAAACAGCAGCATCCCACCCAGGCAGGGTGTACTGTATGTACTAATTGCCCCATAGACAGGTTGATAGACCTGACCCCTGACTGATGCAGCCAGCTGGCTCACTACTAACAAGGGTCACCTGAACGCCACCCTTATTATACCACAGTAGCCTGATGCAAATGACTATGAAGCAGCAGTATGGCCATAAAACAGAGACAGTAAAAGGTTAGAAACAACCATTTCCTCTTCAAGGGGAAACCTGTCTCTGGGCCCGTCTGTCCTTCCTCAAGGTGAGCTCCCCTGTGCCATCATAATTGAAAATTAAGAATTTGCTGCGGTATATTTAAATGGTGCCCTTTGAACCCTGCAGAGATTTAAGTAGCATATTAAGAGCTGGGAGGGTCTGGGGAGCGGGCAGATACTGTGAGACAGTGAGACAGGACCAGGAGCTCACACACCTCAGTGGGAGAATTTAATAACACACAGTGACATCTCCTTCATAATCGCCCTGCCCAAGTCATTAAAGCATGGCTCCCATATCACCATATTTCCACTGTGCATAAGTTGGAGGAATATCTAATTTGTTTTTAATTAATTATCTGAAAGTGCCATAAAGAGAGGGGCCAAGCCCATCGTCAGCTCATTTTAATGCTTGTTGAACTTTGAGCTCTGTGTAAAAAATTATTAGGCAAGTTATTGCTCTGTGCCTAATGGGGGGGGTCCAATTAAAGCAGACTATCCTGGGTACATGTAGACAAACAATTACCTTGAATGTTTCTCAGTCCATACATTTAGTAGTCATGGAAGGTCATTTCCACGAAACAGGACCCAATGGGAAATGCAAGTGAAAGCTCAGAGTCTATGGTTTGGGGAAATTAAAGCATAGAAAATGTACAATATTCTAGGATCACATTCCTCTAAAACAGGCTATAGGCTACATGTGTATTACTAATTCCAAACAGTAGGCTATGTTATGAGGGGGAAAGAGACTAAATTATTAGGATGAGGCAAATGGGCTACTAACAGATTACTACACAACATCCACTTAGTATTGCTTTCTTAGCTACAGTATACATATCTCCCTGGCTTATTACATCATTTATGCAGCAGCATACAATACATTTATGGACTCACCTTGTTGTGCTGTGCTCACTTAAACAGGAAGGTGGTGCGGCGGTCCTTCTTGTGGGTGAATTTTGTCATCCAACTTTGTCTTTTAAGTCTGGCATTCTCTGGATTTATGGTTGAATCATGACGTCAGTGATCTTCATGTCGGAGCTCTAGAAAGATGCCAGTTAGATGACCGTTCAAAACGTATTTTCCCAGACAGAGCTTGTTTTTATCAGAGTTCCCAGTTGTCTTGAACTCACTGAAGTCTGAGATTTCCCAGTTCCGAATTTCCAGTTGTTTTGAGTGCAGCAGAAGTCGCGCTGGATTGACAGCATGGCCAATGTATTCAACCTTTTCTGGACCATGGTGTGTTGCGAGTGAATGTTTAGACTTGGACCACACACCCTCTCCACTGAATAGCAGGCTAGTGATTGCTTTGCAAATCTTGCAGTTAGCCACTGATTCCTTCCAAATCACTCATTGTTGAATTTGTGATTTCCAACTTGGTGTGTAATGTTTATGTCCAATGGCCAATAAGCACCGATACGTTGTATCTATAATTTATCTTTATATGACAAGGATTGAGAAAGATTTCCTAATAGATTGTCCACTTGAACCATGAAGATGACTGCTTGTCTAGCTTGCTAGCTAAGATTTTGTAAGTATGATGTTGACTTGATCAGTCCAATCAAAGCTACAGTAGACATAATGTGTATTGACATCATTTTATCTGTGGCCAATGACCTTGACCCTTCTTGGATGGGCACTTTTAATGTAAATCTACAGGCAGCACTCAAGGGGCTTGAATATAGATTCAAGTATATTTTAGATTTTGCGGTGACGTAGTGTTCCCATGATAGACAAAACACTGAGCCAATCACAGCACAACTAGAGAACATTAGCAAACCCTACGCTCCGTACTTTCTGCTGGCTGTCCCACCACCACAAAAAGCACTGAGCTAAACTTAGGTTTTTAAGTTTTGGAGCTGCCTTACTCAAGAAAGCAAAAAAGAGACATGTTTGTCTGCTGCTTTATTAACTAAATTATTATTATTTTTACATTGTTTGCAAACTGATATGTGACACGTAGTAATGCCAAAATAACATGCAAAACAGGCAAAAAAAAGATACATATTGTGGAGTACAGCATGTCAGCCACCAGGGGGAGATTCGTCGAGGCTTGGTGACAGACGGAGTGTACATCTAAATCATATCAAATCAAATGTATTTATATAGCCCTTCGTACATCAGCTGATATCTCAAAGTGCTGTACAGAAACCCAGCCTAAAACCCCAAACAGCAAGCAATGCAGGTGTAGAAGCACGGTGGCTATGGCTCCATCTGCTGGACATGCCAGGTCTCGACGCGCTCTCCGCTCAGGACTAATTGGGGCTGATTGGGGAGTTGCAATCAAGGGCTGATTTCTCACCAGCTGTACAAGCCCCATAAAGCTGCCAGAGGGCAGCACACGGGAGAGGACTGGGGGAAGTAAGGTGACTTCCGTGTAGTTGGAGACGGTGCCCGAGTTAACACTGGTACGTTTGTGTACCCGACAGGATACAGCAAGACCTGGAGCCCAGAAGACGGTATCCAGGAGATGGTCTCATGGGGGAGACCTCACTTTTTATTTTCATTTATTATTTAAGAAACACACTTGAAACTGAGCTAATCATACTTTCTCCGTGTCTGATCTGTTTAATGTCTTGACCAAACCCCCTGGTCTGCCACAATATACAGTACCAGTCAGAAGTTTGGACAAACCTACTCATTCAAGGGTTTTTCTGTCACGCCCCTTAGAGTTTTTTTATGTCTCTATTTTGGTTTGGTCAGGGTGTGATTAGGGTGGGCATTCTATATTCTTCTGTTTTTGTATTTCTTTGTTTTGGCCGGGTATGGTTCTCAATCAGGGACAGCTGTCTATCGTTGTCTCTGATTGGGAACCATACTTAGGTAGCTTTTTCCCACATGGTTTTTGTGGGTAGTTTTCTGTTTAGTGTTTTGCACCTGACAGGACTTTTCGGTCATTCACTTTGTTATTTTTGTTTAATGTTCAGTTTAAATAAAAACTCATGAACACTTACCACGCTGCGCTTTGGTCCGATTCCTCTTCATCTGACGACGAAACCCGTTACATTTTCTTTATTTTTACTATTTTCTCCATTCTAGAGCAATAGTGAAGACATCAAAACTATAAATAACACATGGAATAATTTACTAACCAAAGAAATGTTACACAAATAAAAATATAGTTTATATTTGAGATTCTTCAAAGTAGCCACCCTTTGCTTTGTTCACAGCTTAGCACACTTAGCATTCTCTCAACCAGCTTCATGAGGTAATCACCTGGATGCATTTCAATTAACAGGTGTGCCTTGGTAATTGTACATTTATTGAATTTCTTTCCTTCTCAATGTGTTTGAGCCAATCAGTTGTCTTGTGACAAGGTAGGGGTGGGTATACAGAAGATGGCCCTATTTGGTAAAAGACCAAGTCCAAATTATGGCAAGAAAAGCTCAAATAAGCAAAGGGAAACGACAGTCCATCTTTACTTTAAGAAATGACGGGCAGTCATTCTGGAAAATGTCAAAAACTTGTAACCTTTTTTCATGTTAGTCGCAAAAAACATCAAGAGCTATGATGAAACTGGCTCTCATGAAGACCAAATAAATGCTTCACAGAGTTTCAGTAACAGACACATGTCAACATCAACTGTTCAGTGGAGACTGCGTGAATCAGGCCTTCCTGGTTGATTTGCTGCAAAGAAACCACTACTAAAGGACACCAATAATAAGAGACTTACTTGGACCAAGAAACAGGAGCAATGGACGTTAGACAGGTGGAAATCTGTCCTTTGGTCTGATGATTACAATTTGCAATTTCTGATTCCAATCTCTGTGTCTATGTGAGATGCAGGGTAGGTGAACAGATGATCTCTGCATGTGTGGGACTTTGTGAAGCATGGAGGAGGGGCTGTGATGGTGTGGGGGTTCTTTGCTGGTGACACTGTCTGTGATTTTTTTAGAATTCAAGGAACACTTAACCAGCATGGCTACCACAGCATTCTGCAGCGATATGCCATCCCATCTGGTTTGCGCTTAGTGGGACTATCATTTGTTTTTCAACAGCACAATGACCCAACACATCTCCAGGCTGTGTAAGGGCTATTTGACCAAGAAGGAGAATGACGGAGTGCTGCATCAGATGACCTGGCCTCCAGAATCACCCGACCTCAACCCAATTGAGATGGTTTGGGATAAGTTGGACCAGAGAGTGGAGAAAAAGCAGCCAGCAAGTGCTCAGCATATGTGGGAACTTCTTCAAGACTGTTGGAAAAGCATTCCTCATGAAGCTGGTTGAGAGAATGCCAAGAGTGTGCAAAGCTGTTATCAAGGAAAAAGGTGGTGACTTTGAAGAATCTCAAATGTTAAATATATTTTAACACTTATTTGGTTACTACATGATTCCATATGTGTTATTTCATAGTTTGGTGTTTTCACTATTATTCTGCAATGTAGAAAATAGTAAAAATAAAGAAAAACCCTTGACTGAGTAGGTGTGTCCAAACCTTTTGACTGGTACTGTATATATCAAATCAATCCCGTTAACAGGATTGGCGGGGGAAGGGATCATATCTAAACAATATATATATATATATATATATTGTTTAGATAACTTCTTAGTGATCCCTTCCCCCGCCAATCCTGTTAACGGGATTGATTTGACAACACCCAGTGAAATAGCAGCACGCCAAATTCAAAAACAGAAACACTCATAATAATCATTCATAAATCATACAAGTTGTTATGCAGGTGAATGAGGACCCAAAAGCGACTTGGCGAAAACAGAGTCTTTAATCCAGTAAAGTAAAATACAATCAAAAAACACAACTTCCACTCGTAATGACGTGGAATCTTGAACAGCAGGTAGCCTCGGGAAGGCACTTGAACCTAGCAGACTCAGACACCTGCTCACCACGCAGCATCTGAGGGAAACACGACACGACTGGGCGATACACAAACACAGCACGGTGACCAATACATACAAGGATCCGACAGGACAGGAACGGAACACAAAGGAAGAAATAGGGACTCTAATCAGGGGAAAGGATCGGGAACAGGTGTGGGAAGACTAAATGATTGATTAGGGGAATAGGAACAGCTGGGAGCAGGAACGGAACGATAGAGAGAAGAGAGAGCGAGAGAGTGGAGAGGGAGGGGGAGAGAGAGGGATAGAAAGAGGGAACGAACCTAATAAGACCAGCAGGGGAAACGAACAGAAGGAAAGCATAATGACAAGACAATATATGACAAAACATGACAGTACCCCCACTCACCGGCGCCTCCTGGCGCTCTCGAGGAGGAACACTGGCGGCAACGGAGGAAATCATAGATCAAACGGTCCAGCACGTCCCGAGAAAGAACCCAACTCCTCTCCTCAGGACCGTAACGAAAAAAAAAACGATAAAAAGGGAAACTAGGGTACTACTCAAAAAAAAAATGAGACACGGGTAGTGAACTGAAAACTTTAGAGCAAACAGGACCAAACAGGCCAGGAGAGTAACAACTAGGGACAGACTGAGACACAGCAAGGGCAGGAACAAGAACAGGAGATGCGATGGCAGGGAACAGACTGAGACCCAGCAAGACCAGGAGCAGAAGCAGAAAAATACGCACAAGGGTGGACCCCATCGTCAGTATCGGAGCGCTGGGACAGAATGGCTCCCACGCCCACCCCGACGCGTCAACCTCAACAAAAAACTGTTTAGTGACGTCAGGTGCAACAAGAATAGGAGCGGATGCAAAACGCTTCTTAAAGAGATCAGAACAACAATCATACGACCGGTGAGGAGGAAGGGAGTTGGTTCTGGACCGACTGAAGACCGTGCGCAGACCATGATATTCCTCCGGCACTCCTGTCAAATCACCAGGTTCCTCCTGAGAAGAGGGGACAGAACAAACAGGAGAAATAGCAGACATTAAACACTTCACATGACAAGAAACGCTCCAGGAAAGGACAGAACCACTAGACCAATCAAAAGAAGGATTATGACACACTAGCCAGGGATGACCCAAAACAACAGGTGTAAAAGGTGAACAAAAAATAAAAAAAGAAATGGTCTCACTATGGTTACCAGATACAGTGAGGGTTAAAGGTAGTGTTTCATATAATATACTGGGGAGAGGACTACCATCCAAGGCAAACATGACCGTGGGCTCCCCTAACTGTCTGAGAGGAATGTCATGTTCCCGCGCCCAGGCTTCGTCCATAAAACAGCCCTCTGCCCCAGAGTCTATTAATGCACTGCAGGATGCTGCCGATCCGGTCCAGCGTAGATGGACCGGTAAAGTAGTACATGTACTTGACGGAGAGGACCGTCTGTAGCGCTTATCAGTCGCCCTCCGCTTACTGATGAGCTCTGGCCTTTAACTGGACATGACATGACAAAATGACCAGCGGAACCGCAATAGAGACAGAGGCGGTTGGTGATTCTCCGTTCCCTCTCCTTAGCCGAGATGCGAATTGCATGGGCTCAACACCTGAGTCAGTGGGGAAAGACGGTAGTGTCGGAGAGAGGGGAGACATGAGCTCGGTGACGAAGATCTACCCGTCGTTCAATGCGAATAGCGAGTTCAATCAAAGAATCCACGCTGGATGGAACCTCCCGAGAGAGAATCTCATCCTTAACCTTAGCGTGGAGTCCCTCCAGAAAACGAGCGAGCAACGCCTACTGGAGGCAGCAAGAGTATGGATCGATTACCTTGACATAGGGAAGACAGGGACCAGGAAGCTTCTTTCCCAAAAACTGAGCGATCAAAAACCCTTATCATCTCCTCTTTAAAGTTACTCAGCGCTAAAGCTGTGCCCCACTGCCGAGCCCGACCAGTAAGGAGTGATATGACGTAAATCCGAAGAAAGGAGCGGCACTCAGTGGGCTGCCCAGAATAACAAGGTGGGTTATTAACCCTAGGTTCCGGAGGCTCGGAAGAACCGGAAGTAGCTGGTGACACGAGACGAAGACTCTGATACTGTCTTGAGAGGTCGGAGACCTGAGCGGCCAGGGTCTCAACGGCATGCCGAGCAGCAGACAATTCCTGCTCGTGTCTGCCGAGCATCGCTCCCTGGAACTCGAGAGTAGAGTAGAGAGAATCCATAGTCGCTGGGTCCATTCTTGGTCGGATCCTTCTGTTATGCAGGTGAATGAGGACCCAAAAGCGACTTGGCGAAAACAGAGTCTTTAATCCAGTAAAGTAAAATACAATCAAAAAACACAACTTCCACTCGTAATGACGAGAACCGACTGGAGACTCGATCTTGAACAGCAGGTAGCCTCGGGAAGGCACTTGAACCTAGCAGACTCAGACACCTGCTCACCACGCAGCATCTGAGGGAAACACGACACGACTGGGCGACAAATAGGGACTCTAATCAGGGGAAAGGATCGGGAACAGGTGTGGGAAGACTAAATGATTGATTAGGGGAATAGGAACAGCTGGGAGCAGGAACGGAACGATAGAGAGAAGAGAGAGCGAGAGAGTGAGAGAGGGAGGGGGAGAGAGAGGGATAGAAAGAGGGAACGAACCTAATAAGACCAGCAGGGGGAAACGAACAGAAGGGAAAGCATAATGACAAGACAATATATGACAAAACATGACACAAGTGTTATATATCGGTTTAAAGATGAACTACTTGTTAATCCAGCCACAGTGTCAGGTTTCAAAAAGGCTTTACGACGAAAGAAAACCATGCTATTATCTGAGGACATCAAACAAACACATGAAAATCATAACTCAACCCACCAGGTGCGACACAAAAGTCAGAAATAACGATATAATTCATGCCTTACCTTTGAAGATCTTCTTCTGTTGGCACTCCAATATGTCCATTAAACATCACAAATGGTCCTTTTGTTCGATAAATTCTGTCGTTATATCCCCAAAATGTCAATTTATTTGGCGGATTTGATTCAGAAAGTACACCGGTTCCAACTTGCGCAACATGACTACAAACTATCTAATAAGTTATCTGTAAACTTGAACCAAACATTTCAAACACCGTTCCTAATCCAACTTTAGGTATTGTTAAATGTAAATAAACTATAACATTTAAGATGGAATAAACTGTGTTCAATACCGGACGAAAACGAAGTGGAGCGAGCTTTCAGGTCGCGCGCCCCAACCACAACAGTACACTTTGCTAACCACCCAGATAGGAAATGGCTACTTCTTCATTTCTCAAACGAAAAACATCAACCAATTTCTAAAGACATCTAGTGGAAGCAATAGGAACTGCAAGCAAGTGCATTAGAAATCCAGATCCACATAGAAACCCATTGAAAAGAGAGTGAGCTCAAAATTCCTGGATGGTTTGTCCTCGGGATTTTGCCTGCCAAATAAGTTATGTTATACTCACAGACATAATTTAACAGTTTTAGAAACTTTAGAGTGTTTTCTATCCAAATCTACCAATTATATGCATATCCTAGCTTCTGGACCTGAGTAGCAGGCAGTTTACTTTGGGCACACTTTTCATCTGGATGTGAAAATAGTGCCCCTTGGCCTTAAGAAGATAAACAGGTGGGGCCCCACCTGCACTGAATGACAGATCACCACTTCCAAAAACCCACATATCTTTAAGATATTTCCAAATTTCTCTCCCTCATAAGGATGGAGGATAATGAAAGTTCACAGAAGTAACAAGTTGAGGTAGACCTAGCAACTAGTTACAGTGATTGAACTGATATTCATTTTTATTCATGAATTATTAAGTGATTAGAACTCTGTAACGGATTTGCTGCAATTTAATTGGCTACAATGGAAATCATTAGAAGTCACAAACCGCAATTGGGTCACATGCTTCTGTCCTCCCTTCCACTGACATGCTGTTATGTTCAGCTCATAGCCCAACTCTTTTCTTTCTCTTTCTGTTGTCTGGTGGTCAAAGCCTGACAGTGAAAACAGTCTGGACAACCTCTTGTCTGTCTAGCCAGACTCGTTGTTCTGGCCAAATGCTACGCCACGCCCACGGATGTTCGATTATTATCCCCAATGAGTTGAGATCTGAGTACCTCCATGACCCTACACATTCGGGACAGTCTGGTTGGTCCAGAAACCGATAGCTTGGGACAAAATCAGAACACTTGGGTAAACCGGTGGTTTGAAAAATCGTTATTGGCTTTGATACTCTGATTGGTTAGAGATGATCCAATTGCTTGTACAACATCCCTTGTGCCCCTCGTCACCACAGTCGACTTCATTGATGGCAGGATCAGACTAAAGTATATAGCGAACGACATAGCAGCAGAAGAATTTAGTGTGAGTTGTCAGGCTAGACAACCCCTCCCGCTCTTTCTCTCTTCCTCTTTCTTCTTGCTCTCTCCAGTTAATTTTACCTCTCCTGGCTCTTACTAACACCTACCCATGAGCCCCCTATCTTTATATTTACTATAAACAGCATCCGAACCCACTAAGCACCAACCAACACCAGATGTCCATATACTTTGAAATGTCGGACAAATTTAGTCAGTCCTTCCTGGCCTTGATTTCAACTTCCACAGACGCCGTTTTTGGTCCGGATCGGCCTTGATTTCAACGTCTGCAGAGTTTGGACTGCACAGTAGGGTACAGTGAGGCACAGTAGTATAGTTGAGTACAGTACTGTATAATGTTCTGTACTGTACTCTACTGTACTCTACTTTACTCTGCTCTACACTACTGAACTATACTTTACTGAACTTTACATTACTCCACTCTACTGTACTGTACTCTGCTGTTCTGTGCTGTACTCTACTGTGCTTTACTTTGCTGTACTGTGATGTCCAAACTTGTGAAACATAAATGTATATGATTGGTTCAGACTTAGTCCGGTCCAGACCAACCAAATGTGGTCTTGTTTGAGGGCGAAGCTCATAGAATAATAGCCAGAGTGTAGAATAATATCCATACATGCAAAGCATAATATTGCATATTTCTACCTTTGTGTACCTATTTAGATTACCATGAATAGAATGACACTCATATCAATAATTATGCATTTCTGCGTAGTGCAGTTCAGATACACATGATGTACTTCGTTGCCGTAATTCTGTTACCAGGTGTAAATCCACTTCACTTACTGTAATACAATAACCAAAAGGGATTTTTTTCTAATTTGTCTGGATACAAATACTCTCTATAGTAGTGCTTAATTGAAGTAGATTGAATTAGTATTTAATATTGAGGACTATGCCCACTATTCTAAAGTGAGCGGGCAAAGATGAATCTAGTTACTACAGACTGACAATTAATATGTCTTAGAGCTAGTGACCTTTCAGCAGGAAATGTGAACTGTATAACATACTGTATTTCGCCGATAGTGTTGGAAACTCAATTGAACTGAATTGTTGCGTTCATGTCTTTTGGCTGATAGGGTTACATTTGAAGGGATGGATGAAATCGGAATCCTTATCACGAATATGATGAAATGCCTATGAGTGTTGTAATTCTTTAGTCACATGGACTCAATATTGTTAATTGTTCATTTTGTCTATCATCAATGGATTTCGACAGATACAGTTGGAGCTAAGCAATGCCCAGAGGTTTTCTTCTAAAGTAAAACCAAGATGTATTTTACTTGAAGTTGGGCCTTGATCTACAATACAGCGATCCTCATATGGCTATGAAGGATTATAGGTTGTATAACAGGCTGATTTCGATATCAGATCACCACAAAACTAAGACAAAAGTTAACACAGGCCCCAAACCCTTGGTGCAACCTGTGCCAAGATTATTTATTGTGCTAATTTGGGGCAGGCAGGTGGTGTCAAGGATTGATTAACCACTGAAAGTCTCCTGCTTAGGGAAAGAAGGTCTGCATTAGAAACAGAACAGCTTCATCTTGGACACAAAGTATGGCCAAGGCAATCAATAGCATTAGAATGTACATCTTCCTCTCCTCTGTTCTCTCTAGCCACTGTGTGATATCAGGAATTGGAGCACTACAGCACTCCTTAAAAGGTGCACTGCATAATTCAACCAAATGCCAGCTATCTGGCACTGTGTGTGAATACATTAGCTTGTTCACCCGTGCCGTGGAAATGGAGCTGAAACGTGTAGCAAAAATGTATGCAAGAGACAACCCATGTAATGGGACTTTCTCTTAAACATGGTCTGATTGAATGAAAACCTTTGATAGCGCTTTTTATTCGCTCACATATTTTGGGGGTTTGGGTTTTCCCTTTATCCGTCTAATTTAAAATAAATATGTCTGTGACATATTACACCTAGTCCTATCTCTCGACTCTGTCCACTGGCGTAGATTCCTCCGAATGAGGGATAAATCACTTCCCAGCGAGCTTATTACTTGAAATGAAGGAATTCATCATTGTGACAGTCGGCCATTGCAACACATTCATTGTGATTTATCTGGGAGAAATTGATTGATTCATTAACACTGCGTGAACAGTGCTTTCTGTGGTGCTGCTGGTGCAGACGCTGCTGCTGTACGTTTCCAAGGCGTAGGCTTCTGTAGGCAGGCTAACCTCGGCCTGTCTTCCTGCTGTATAAGGGCTCTCTGCTGCAGCTTATTAGCTAGTCAATGTAGTCTCTGGGAGCTGATGCCCTGTGGCAGGGAACACGCTGATCCTAATGAGTACATACGTATGCCTGCCCACGCCACTCAAATGAGTTATTTCACTGTGGTGGGAAGACTGGGCCCCGAGCAACAACACCTGATGCCATCATGACTGCCTGGAGTCACAGAGGAGCCAAGCACATCAGTGAAGTGCAGTGAAGCAGTGTGATTCAACTAGTGTTAAACATGCAACACAGTGGCTGCCGCAGCACAGACACATCTGACTGTCATGCGAATCCTCTGGTGCTGGACAGAGCAATAGTCTGGAGGTGGAACCGAGGTCAATATCATACAATGTATGTTTTTATATCTGCTTATTATCTGTATCTATTCTCATTTTAGTTGTGCTTTCAGGATAGAAGGAGCTAGACTTTAAATATTGTAATACTGTTAGTGTTCGTGGAACAAGGACAAAGGTAAGAAGGGAATTGGATTCTAAAAATTTCTCCTCTCTGTCTGCTCTCTTCTATTCTGACCATAAACGTTTTGTCAAAGTAGCAGTTTCAACTCTAGAAGTAGATAAGCAGATGATGTCTGAAACTTTGTCTTCTGTTTGATTATATCAGAGACAAGTATTTAATGGTTTCCTGATGTTAGGATCCAGACAACCGTTTAATTAAATACATTCCCTGGCCTCCTTGCAAGGCTGGCTGGGTGTACATCAATAGTTTTGTGATTGAAAAACCTTCAGGTATTTGAACATGGTTGACCTGTGTCAGTGTTTTTGTATTTTCTAAAAAAGAGTGAACATTTGTTACGAAGTGGAGTCGTGTTAACCTTCCTGTTCTTTACAGATCATGGAGAGAAAGTTGATTTTACATTGGTTAATTACTCGCTGACAAAAGTTGCTGTAATGAAACAAACTTAAGCTGAAAAAGCTGGTACACTGTGGTAGTCAACTTTCTCTCTCTCTCTCACACACACACTCTCTCTCTCTCTCTCTCTCTCTCTCTCTCTCTCTCTCTCTCTCTCTCTCTCTCTCTCTCTCTCTCTCTCTCTCTCTCTCTCTCTCTCTCTCTCTCTCTCTCTTCCTTCTTCCCACATCTCTCTCCTAGAATATTAGTGTCAATGTTGTTTCTCAACATTATGTCCTCCAAGTTGTTTTTGTCATGCTCTGAAGTGCTTTGTCTGCTCTGGTGTTTGGCGGAGGGTTGACAGTGGGGTGGAGGGAGGATGATGGGGGTTGGTGGTGGGTTGGAGGGTGTAGACCCCAACAGGCAGTGCTGCGTAGGCAACCTGTCTGTTTTCTGGCCGATAATGGAACCTGATGACCGGGTCCTTCATCCTCCTCTTCTTCTCATCCTCCTTCACTCACCACAGCCCCCAGACATCAGGCACAGTAGTTGGGTTTTAGGGGAGGGGGCGCTGAGCATTAGGGAGAAACAAAAGCTAGGCCACCCCCTGGAGAATACTCAACGCTGTCAGCCAAAAACAGGAATTTGATTAATTCAATTTCAAAGAAACCAGGCTGGACTTGAGGCATGTTGGTTTGAAAAGAGTAAGGTGTCTGTTGTTGTGATGACGACAACATGGTTGACAATAATCTGAGTACAACAGACAGGAAAACTTTATTCATTTCAATAATAGTCATTGTACAGGCTGTATAAATTAGAGTAGGTTATGATGGGGGAAATGCCCCCTGACACAAAAGAAAGCGTTTGGTAAGATTTAGATATGTGCATACTGGCTATCCTTAGGCAAACACATTTTAAAGGGAAATAAATAGGCAGAATGAATAGGGGATTGTTGTTTTTCCCCAAAACTGCCACCTCTGTGGGGCAAAGAGCCCACTGGGGAAATGTTTTATTTTGACATTTTGAGTAATTGACAATTAAAAGCTAGTCAAAGTATCTTATTTTAATTGAATAAATCAAACATCGAAACAAAATGACATTGCGTATTTCACTATTAATATCCTCATTATGAGGAGGTTTTGATGTAGTCCCTCTTTTCATTTTACTCTTCCTGTCAATATCATCCTAAAGTATATCTTAATATTGATTGTGTAACTTAATGAAGTTGGGGGGTAGTGGTTGCCCCAAACATGCTCACCTTAAGTTTGACTATTTTATTCAAAACAGATTTTTCTCTTTAAACAAGTTCATTATTTATCTTTAGGCTTCCCTATTGATATACTGTATATTATATTTTTAAAATGGATATAACTTCATTATATTATGTCACTTTTTCAAAATGGAAAAATCT
This sequence comes from Oncorhynchus gorbuscha, assembly GCF_021184085.1. NCBI lineage: Eukaryota > Metazoa > Chordata > Actinopteri > Salmoniformes > Salmonidae > Oncorhynchus > Oncorhynchus gorbuscha. The sequence continues at coordinate 46,353,928 of NC_060175.1, forward strand.
TAGATCAATTTACCTCAAAATAATTTTGTTGGAGTGACGTAAAAAGTTGAGATGAGACAGATTAAATGTTAAGTTGAGCAAGAGTAGTAGCAACCAGGGAAAGTGTTGGAAAAAATCATTGGTAACATAAAGCGGTTTCTATGAATGACGTTTTACCCCAAGACAATATTTATTTTACAGCAGATGTTACTGTCAGCAAGCTGAATTGTCTCTCAAAATAGGGATAATATGGTGGTTTTTCAGCTGCATGTGTTACGGTTACTGCTAGGGATTTACTCTGACACAGTTCAGACAGCCATCTGTTGCTGAGCCTTGAGCGCTCTAAATTAATTTGTGTTCCACACACAGCTGGCAAATTAATATAGTTATTGTATTTTCTTCCATTTAGTTCACATAGGTGTTGACAAACCAAAAGCAATAATGTTGAAATTAATGTACAAATTATCCGATGATTAAATTAATCAGGCAATGCTGCTGCTCAACTCGAAGCAAAAAGTGAACCAATACAATTCCATTAGTTTTCACTTATGCTCATTTTACTTGAACTGTATTCAATATGGGGCTTCCTGTTGTGTTGCTTCACAAAAATCAGTAAACTGTAGTTACACTGTCTATCAGCACTACAGAACATGCTGAAGTAACCAGCACTGATGCAGCCCTACTACACACTGCAGACCTGGGTTCAAATACTGTTTCAAATATGTCAATACGTTCATGTATTCATATATGTAGTTTTTAAACAAGTCATTTCATATTTTAGTGTACATGGAAATTATTTGAATATAGGAAAAACACTGACTCAAATACACTCCCATGCATTTTATCCAGTTATTTTGGAAGTAGTATTTGAAATAAGTATTTGAAAATACTCTCTAATGCAATTCGTTTTTTTTTTACAAATAACCATTCAAATACTCAAATGAAAGTACTTGTTTTGAGCTATCTATTTGAAAATACTCAAATACACAGAACAAAAAAATGTAAGCGCCAGATACACAAATACACATGTATTTGAACCCAGTTCTGACACACTAACCACGTTTCCATCCACAGTTTTTATGGAAGTAAAGTTATACTGAAGAAAAGAAAAAACATCACAACAGCTGTGATGGAAAGACAAAGTTTTAGTGCAATTGCACAAATGCCTATATAATTTGTTCGTTCGACATGGTGGGATCTTTTAATGTCTGTAAAATGTATTATGCGGCAAATGGAGGTGAAAAGACCTTTATGCACAAATATTGACATAAAAACCATCATGTTGAAGGTAACTTTGAGTCAGGCAATGATATGGTGTGTGGTCCTCCCACTACGACTCGGGAAATCAGGCAGTTTATTAGGCTACAGATAAAAAGCTTATGATGAACTTCACAGGGTGGTGAAAGTGCGTGATGATCTTGATGCTCCTTTCCAATGATTCTGGTGACATGATGATCGATGCTTGGCTGCCGTTTGACAAATTAAAAATATTCTTATCCATAATAATCTCATTATGTAGACTAGCCTACTCGCACAGCCTTCTTGCACTGTATCTGCCAGCTGTTGGCTAGAGTGCACGTGCCAAAACCATTGTAGGCACATTTGCTATTTACCACAACAGTTTTTGTGACAAAACCATCGGAAGAGTTGAAAATGCCATGGAAACACATTCAACTGTAGATTTGACATTGTCACTCACTGATTTTTCTCTGCAACAAGTCAGTTTGTTGGAAACACTCCACTGGTGGGGAAATGCTCAAGTGTCTATGCAGATTTGAGAATGTTTGCATGAAAATGTATCGCCAATAGAATGGAGATCTAGCTACTGCAGCTTTTTATTGGTCCACATCTCACATCTGCTCCTTGGCTGTTGTCTCAGTTACATGTTGATGCATCATCAGAAGCACCTGTGGCCTTGCTGACCCTGTCCGCTGTGCATCCACTGCCCTCACACTGCCCTCGCACTGCATACGGGTGACCTCTAAGTAATGAGAGCCGTCCATGGTACGGTCTGGCTCCTTCATACAAGACAGAGTTCAGGTCGGTCAGTTTGCTCCTGCATGCGTCCTGCAGCAGGAGAGGATTTTAATGAGATAAATGGGAGGAATAGAGAGTGAGAGAGGGGAAAAATATAGAGAGAGTTAAAAACATGTGGGAGATGGAGAGTCAGAGAAGGAGAGAGAGAGAGAGCGAGAGAGAGAGGAAGGAGAGAGAGATGGCAGGAACAAGAGAAACAGAGAAATAGGGAGAAAGAGAGGGAACAGGAGAGACGTTTAGAGGTGTAGAGACGAGTCCCACTAACAAGCGGCTTCATCAGGGTGAGGGATGAGCTGCCATAAAGGATCTCTCTTTTGACCTACCTAGGATGGATGGCAGAAGAGAGGAGAGCTATTGATGTTGTCTGCAGAGGCAGCCTCCTCTACTGCTCCTCTGCTCTATCTCTGATCGGCTCGCTTGCAGAGAAACAATAACTAACCTGCCAGCTCCCATCCCAGACTGAGCGCATAATGACACCATACAGAGTTCATAGCAGTGGAAATGATGATGAAGAGAGGGCGGTCGGTTGATGATGGGGACAGTGATAGTGGTTTTGTCAGCTGTAGTATTGTAGTAGAGGTGGTACTAGTTATGGTAGGAAATATGTATTAGTATTGTCTTTATTGCTCCAACTTAGCTATTACATAGTTGTTGTAGTAGTATATGTTATATTGTATTAGTAGCCGTGGAAGCACTAGTAGTGATATAAACAGTAGTAAAACATAGTCAAAGTCTCAAAAGATGGGGACACTAGCCTGGGTATATTTCTCTCCAATTGCACATTCTGAGAATGCCAACAGTAGATCAGATCAAGTCAATGTGTTGTTTTGAGAGATTTTCTTTGAAGAGCGATAGATATACTGGAGGCTTCACTCTCTCTCTCTCTAACTCTGTCTCCCCACAGGCTCAGGCATGGTTTCTACATTAGTATGCAACATCGAACCCAGTCACACTTTGATGTGCAGCCACATGATTTCACAGTCCACCCTGATGACAAAGATCACATTTATAGGTGTCTGCGGTTGAGACTGATGAGAAGACTGGTTCAGATTTAATCTATTCTCAAGAAGCAGTGTGCCTCTGGTGAGACGCCTACATACAGTAGACAGCTGTGACAACTGAGAGCCTCTGGTGAGACACCTACATATAGTAGACAGCTGAGAGCCTCTGGTGAGACACCTACATACAGTAGACAACTGAGAGCCTCTGGTGAGACACCTACATACAGTAGACAACTGAGAGCCTCTGGTGAGACACCTACATATAGTAGACAGCTGAGAGCATCTGGTGAGACACCTACATACAGTAGACAGCTGTGACAACTGAGAGCCTCTGGTGAGACACCTACATACAGTAGACAGCTGTGACAACTGAGAGCCTCTGGTGAGACACCTACATATAGTAGACAGCTGAGAGCCTCTGGTGAGACGCCTACATACAGTAGACAGCTGTGACAACTGAGAGCCTCTGGTGAGACACCTACATACAGTAAACAGCTGAGAGCCTCTGGTGAGACACCTACATACAGTAGACAGCTGAGAGCCTCTGGTGAGACACCTACATACAGTAGACACCTGAGAGCCTCTGGTGAGACACCTACATACAGTAGACACCTGAGAGCCTCTGGTGAGACACCTACATACAGTAGACAGCTGAGAGCATCTGGTGAGACACCTACATACAGTTGACAGCTGAGAGCCTCTGATGAGAAACCTACATACAGTAGACAACTGAGAACCTCTGGTGAGACACCTACATACAGTAGACAACTGAGAGCAGTGTAGTTTATGTTATAAAGCTGCTATATGCATTTGTTTTTCTATGGATTTTCTCTCTCATAATAACTTGTTGCAAACATGTGTTGTGTGGTAAAATAAGTGTTAATTAGGAAATCTTAAATTTGTCATTTAAAGTCATTTTTTTCCAGAAGGATTGAGCACTGTGGGCCAATTGCAACCATTGATGGCTGCTAGATTATCGCCATCTGTTCTCTTGGTAAACCATCAATACGTGCAAAAATCACCCACACAGTTGATCTCAATTGCAACCAAATAGGCCACTGATTTACCTCTCCCTAAAGCAGATGTTGTGGTTTACTCTTAGTCTTGATCGCAGCCAAACATTTTCAATAATATTTTGCGGTCTGGTGGGTATTATAATCGTAACAATTTAATCCTGCTATTTGAGGAGACTAAGAGCAATTCATCTTTTTGACAATCATTCCGGACAACTGAAATAAAGTATTTAATTTGTTCACCAACAGCAAATCTAGCCTATCCTACACATTATGAATGGAAAAATCATAGTTTAGGATCAATTCTTCATTTCCAATTTATGTAATCCATCGATTATTTTTACTTGGCCTATGGACATTTCTTATCAAGAGGGGAAAATAAAATGTTCCTGAACTGCGGGCTACACATTTGACGGCTACACTAAATCATGATAGTCTTGTGTTCTTCATCAAATTATATTGTATTCTAATGAAATCATTTAAAAGTTGCACAAATGTAGTTATTTTTCATGCTATTATAATGTGTTTTTTTTATTATCACTTTCAAAAACAAAACAACATAGAAACAGTATACAGCTTGGCGTGATTGTCTGTGCGTGATGAGCTGTTTGTGGTTAGGCTGGTACTGAAGAGTATCATTTGCAATGTTGTGTGGATAGCAGAGATGATTTATTTATTTGTAGAACAACGTGATGATTAATAAATAATACATCAGAGGTCGTGTGGTCATAGCCATGAGTAGAAGCCAACAGATTTCATTACTATGGAACACAGGGGCGATCAAATTTCAATATTGCAACAATGTTGGAAATGTTGGAGATAATGTCTAGATGCTTTTTACCGTGGAGATCAAGCTTATAAATTGCATGGCTGGGCAGTGGATCTGTAAAAGTAGTAGTAGTAGTAGTAGTAGTAGTAGTAGCAGTGCGTTGCTGGGTTACGACATAAACAATGGCACGTTTTATGAATGTTCTGGCCATGTTGTCTACCATTTGTATATCATTGGCAGGATATGCTCTAACAACGGGAATTCCAAGCCACCCTTATTTAACACTCAATAGTGATCCTTTATATTTCCTTACAGTATTACAGTAATTAGGCCAGTAGTCCTACTGTGGCAGATTGTACTGTATTGAAGAAACAATGTCTGAATTGGAAAGAAATGTGGTAGCGAGACTGATGTTTTATTATTTGGAAGTTGTTATCTTAACCAAAGGAACAGATGCAATAATCACACATGTTGCTGCAAACCATATTACTTTCTTTCACAATGTGATAATTCATAAAAAAAGCTACAACAACTTTATTTTGGCAGAAGAGTAGCCTCCATGTAAGCATAATTTGGCTGTCACGCCTTGGTCATTGTATCTTGTGTTTTTGTTATATGTTTGGGTAGGCCAGGGTGTGACATGGGTTTATATGTTGTATTTCGTATTGGGGTTTGTATTAATTAGGAGTGTCTATTAGTAGGGGTGTGTCTAGTTAGGCTTGGCTGCCTGAGGCGATTCCTAATTGGAGTCAGCTGATTCTAGTTGTCTCGGATTGGGAACCGTATTTAGGTAGCTTGAGTGCGCGTTGTATTTCGTGGGCGATTGTACCTGTCTCTGTGTTAGTCACCAGATAGGCTGTATTAGTTTCACTCGTTTGTTGTTTTCGTATTTTCAGTTATTTCATGTACCGCTATTTTCTTCATTAAAAGTCATGAGTAACCTACACGCTGCATTTCGGTCTGACTCTCTTCAAACAGCAGACGAATATCATTACATTGGCTAAGTAACTGTCTGCAATTAACCGTCTTAACTAAATCCTTGTAATAGACTAAATTTCCAGTTACATTTTTTACATTTCAGTTGGAATGTCATATTCTTTTCTGTATCTTCTTCCTATTTTGATTTAGTTGTTCCTGACAGGATGTTACCTCATTGGGGTTGGAGTAAGGAACGCAGACAGTTAGCATTTCCCATGCCATTTCCGTTGTCTAGTAGCAATGTCAAATCAGCTGGTCTGCTAATGAATTGCGCTGTTGTTTTTTGTTGCAACCACGGTCATTGTAGTTCTAAGCTCCGTGAAACCTCCCGTTAGTAGCATGTTACGAAATCCAGCGGCAACGTTCAGATGTGCGTTCTTCCTTGCAATGCACCCTCCGACTTGAATCTATCTCACAAACGATTACACGTCTTGCAATTCGTCCTTTCTCTCTCCTGCTCTTCTGTATGAGTCCACAACCTTCAATAGCAGCAGGGGAATGAAATCAAATCAAAAGTGATCCTCATCCATTTAAGAAATTGACACCGGGTCTCTCTTGTCACCCAAAGATGACTCTAATCTTTCCACTTGAAGATTAGATTGTGTCATTCAACTTTGAATGGTTGAAACATTCAGAGATTGAACTATAAATGAGACATTTGTCTCTGAAGAGGCTATCTGCACACCGGGTGAGGTACTGTGCTTGGAAGGGAGTGCACAAAACTCTTAACACCATTACGACGGAATTCCCCTCTCAGTATGTCTAGCAAAAAAAAACATCAAATTCACATTAACCTTACAGAGTGCAGGACCTGAACAAATGATAACTAGTCAGAGTCAAGTTGCTGCTCAACCATTCGTAACAATTCTAATTCTAGAACTCTACAGAGCAAGATATTGTAGGATACTGCAGCCTCAAACTAACTCGTTTTCTCCTTGTGTGATCATATGAAGATGTTATCTGTCGTTTAATACTACCAACCAGTTTATTAGGACATAGTGACTGCCTTGTATTTTTGATTGATATCATTCACAGTAATCTGACACTAAATTGTGCTTCAGTTTTATATAGTCCCATTTCCATCTGGGTAAGGCTTTGAATAAATCATCCACATCTCTCTCTCTCTCTCTCTCTCTCCTCTCTCTCTCTCTCTCTCTCTCTCTCTCTCTCTCTCTCTCTCTCTCTCTCTCTCTCTCTCTCTCTCTCTCTCTCTCTCTCTCTCTCTCTCTCAAATTCAATTCAAGGGCTTTATTGGCATGGGAAACAAATGTTTACATTGCCAAAGCAAGTGAAATAGATAATAAACACTTTGTGAAATAGACAATAAAAAAATGAACAGTGAACATTTCACTTCCAAAAGTTCCAAAAGAACAAAGACATTTATGTCATATTATGTCTACATACAGTGTTGTAATGATGTGCCAATAGTTTAAATATAAAAGGGAAAATAAATAAACATAAATATAGGTTGTATTTACAATGGTGTTTCTTCTTCACACGTTGCCCTTTTCTTGTGGCAACAGGTCACAAATATTGCTGCTGTGATTGCACAGTGTGGTATTTCACCCAATAGCTATGAGAGTTGATCAAAATTGGATATGTTTTCGAATTCTTTGTGTGTCTGTGTAATCAGAGGGAAATATGTGTCTCTAATATGGTCATACATTTGGCAGGAGGTTAGGAAGTACTGCACAGATTCCACCTCATTTTGAGGGCAGTGTGTCTCCTCTTGAGAGCCATGTCTGCCTTCAGCAGCCTTTTTCAATAGAAAAGCTATGCTAACTGAATCTGTACATAGTCAAAGATTTCCTTAATTTTGTGTCAGTCACAGTGGTCAGGTATTCTGCCACTGTGTACTCTCTGTTCAGGGCCAAAAAGCATTCTAGTTTTCTCAGGTTTTTTTGTAAATTATTTATAAGTAATTATCTTTTTGTATTCTCATGATTTGGTTTGGTCTATTGTGTCGCAGTCCTGGAGCTCTGTGGGGTCTGTGTTTGTGAACAGAGCCCCAGGACCAGCTTGCTTAGGGGGCTCTTCTCCAGGTTTATTTCTCTGTAGGTGATGGCTTTGTCATGGAAGGTTTTGGGAATGGCTTCCTTTTAGGTGGTTGTAGAATTTAACGGCTCTTTTCTGGATTTTGATCATTAGTGGGTATCGGCCTAATTCTGCTCTGCGTGCATTATTTGGTGTTTTACTTTGTACATTGAGGATATCTTTGCAGAGTTCTGCATGCAGTCTAAATTTGGTGTTTGTCCCATTTTGTGAATTCTTGGTTGGTGAGCGGACCCCAGACCTCACAACCATAAGGAGCAATGGGTTCTACAACTGATTCAAGTAGTTGTAGCAAGATCCTAATTGGTATGTCAAATTTTATGTTCATTTTGACGGCATAGAAGGCCCTTCTTGACTTGTGTCTCAGATCGTTCACAGCTTTGTGGAAGTTAAATGTGGCGCGGATGTTTAGACCGAGGTATGTATAGTTAACTGTGGCGCAGATGTTTAGACCGAGGTATGTATAGTTAGTTACCTGTGGCGCAGATGTTTAGACCGAGGTATGTATAGTTAGTTACCTGTGGCGCGGATGTTTAGACCGAGGTATGTATATTTTTTTGTGTGCTATAGGGCAACGGTGTCTAAATGGAATTTAAATTTGTGGTCCTGAGAACTGGACTTTTTTTGGAACACCATTATTTTTGTCTTACTGAGATTTACTGTCAGGGCCCAGGTCTGACAGAATCTGTGCAGAAGATCTAGGTGCTGCTGTAGGCCCTCCTTGGTTTGGGACAGAAGCACCAGATCGTTAGCGAACAGTAAACATTTGACATCAGATTCTAGTAGGGTGAGGCCGGGTGCTGCAGACTGTTCTGGTGCCCTCGCCAATTCGTTGATCTATACACCATCATTCAAAAGTTTAGGGTAACTGAGAAATATCCTTGTTTTTGAAAAAAGAAATGTGTCCATTAAAATAACATCAAATTGATCAGAAATACAGTGTTGTAAATGACTATTGTAGCTGGAAACAGATAATTTTTAATTGAATATCTACGGAGGCAACCATCACTCCTGTGTTGCAATGGCACGTTGTGTTAGCTAATCCAAGTATATCATTTTATCAATTTAATGTTATTTTAATGGACAAAAATGTGTTGCTTTTTCTTTCTTTATAAACAAGGAAAATTCTAAGTGACCCCAAACTTTTGAACGGTAGTGTATGTTGAAGGGGGGGGGGGGTTAAGCTGCTTCCCTGTTCCACCAACGGCCCTGTGGAAAGAAATGTCTGTGTTTTATCCCAATTTTAACTGCACACTTGTTGTTTGTGTAAATGGATTTTATAATGTCGTATGTTTTTCCCCCAACACCACTTTCCATCAATTTGTATAGCAGGCCCTGGTGACACATTTTTTTTTATCAACAAAGCATGAGAAGACTTTGCCTTTGTTTTGGTTTGTTTGTTTGTCAGTTAGTGTATGCAGGATGAATACATGATACAAAATACTGTTTGTTTCCGCTGAGGAAATACGAGTCTGCTTTAATTTAAAATGCAGAGGAATTTCCCACGGTTGCTGTTAACGCCAATTCCACGGTAGTTATTGGGGTCAAATTTATCTCCATTGTGGGAATATGCAGAGCTGAGCATGATGTTCAATAGTTTAAGTATAGCAAATTGAAATGTTTGGTCTGTATATTTTATGTATCTCTCTCTCTCTCTCTCTCTTCCCCCACCCCCTCCCACAGGAGGATTATGTCATCATGGGACCAAATTGAGATCTCATGGAACCTTTAATCAGTACTTTGGCAGCAATTACAGCCTCAAATCTTCTTGGATATGACGCTACAAGCTTGGCACACCTGTATTTGGGGAGTTTCTCCCATTCTTCTCTGCAGATCCTCTCAAACTCTGTCAGGTTGGATGAGGAGCGTCGCTACACAGCTATTTTCAGCTCTCTCCAGAGATATTCAATTGGGTTCAAGTCCGGGCTCTGGCTGGGACACTCAAGGACATTCAGAGACTTGTCTTGAAGCCACTCCTGCATTGTCTTGGCTGTATGCTTAGAGTCGTTGTCCTGTTGGAACATGGACCTTCGACCCAGTCTTAGGTCCTGAGCGTTCTGGAGCAGGCTTTTTATCATGGATCTTTCTGTATTCTCCCCAGTCCATGCTTCTGAAAAACATACACAAAGCATGATGCTGTCACCACCATGCTTCACCGTAGGGATGGTGCCAGGTTTCCTCCAGATGTGACACTTGGCATTCAGGCCAAAGAGTTCAATCTTGGTTTCATCAGACCAGCAAATCTTTTTTCTCATGGTCTGAGAGTCCTTTAAGTGCCTTTAAGCAAACTTCAAGCCGGCTGTCAAATGCCTTTACTGAGGAGTTGCTTCCATCTGGAGACTCTGCCATAAACTTCTTAATAATCAGACCCTTTTTTCAATTTTCACCTAAAATGACATACCCAAATATAACTGGCTGTAGCTCTGGACCTGAAGCAAGGATATGCATCTCATTGATACCATTTCAAAGGCAACACTTTGAAGTTTGTTTAAATGTTCATTTAATGTAGGAGAATATAACACATTTGATCTGGTGAAAGATAATACAAACCAAAAAAACATGCGTTCAAAAAATAAAATAATTATCATCTTTGAAATGCAAGCCACTAGATGGCAGAAGTATTGATCCTGTGAAGCATTTCATACTGGACAATATTTTGTATAGTCTGCCCAAATGTGCCAAATTGGTAAATTCATACATTTTCAAGTACATAACTATAGAGAACATACAGAAAATGATATGGTAATAAAAAATGTAAGTTTACACACTCCCAGGAATGTCATACATCATTAGCTTATGCACTAACTTTCACACATCTAGATGGCCGGGCGGGGTGGGTGTAGAGCCAGACACAGCATGGGTTCAAACTGTAGAACCCAGTTCATACATTTGGATATAAAAATGGATTTTATCAAATAAAACTATAATACATTTTATCTCTGGGACCCTCAGGATGACTAATCAGAGCAAGATTACTGAATGTAAGTACATTATTTACCTTGGTGAATGTATCAAACCAGTTGCCGTGATAAAAGTGTTTTGTTGTTGTGCACTGTCCTCAAACAACAGCAAAGTATTTTTTCACCTTAATAGCTACTGTAAATTGGACAGTGCATTTAGATTAACAAGAATTTAAGCTTTCTGCCCATATAAGACATGTGTATGTCCAGGGATTATGTTTTTGTTACTTACAATGTCACGCTAATCACATTAGCGCACGTTAGCTCAACCGTCGCAGTGGAGGAACACTGATCACGAAGAGGTTATTAATAAAAGGAAATCATTTTGACCGAATGTTTAGAAGGCAAGCAAACTCGATAATCAAAACATTTGATTACATAAAATAAGCCTGAATTGGTTAATCTACTTCCAAACTATGCAGAAAGTGTACTGTTGTAATTTAACATAGTTATACCCAGGGGTTAAACTAGATTTAAATTCTTACCGGTACAGGACACCCAAGCACAACTTTTTTTTATAGCCTAGATGTAGTCATAGAATTACATATAGAATCCCTATTCATTTTATATAATCTCTGTGGGCCTAGTAGCCTAGGCCTAGTAAAGATTTGTCATATCACCTTTAAGATGTATTAGCTTGTCAAGTGGTATGAACACAACCTGTTTTCAAGCTGTCAACCATTCACTTCAAAAAGTCCCCCTGGGTACAAGGTTTGTATTTGATTCAAATAATCCGAGCTTGACGATGAGATGTGGGGGGGGGGACACACACATTTTACCACTCACAAGATAATTCCAGCATCCAAACAGTGCACTGTGCACCCACAATTTCATGAATGGAAAGAGACATCTGTTCCAAAACACCTAAACATGTATTGTTATGACATGATGCAATTTTCATTCGACCTGCAATTGCAGCATACATTGATTCATCCACTGCTGTCCACGCGTCTTGGTCTCGGCCACTTATCTCCGCCTTGGTAAAATATAAGTGTTGTTGTCAAACTACAATGCAACTAGGATCATATACCACCCGGTTTCAAGTCAATTCGTACATTTTTCATGCAACTGACATGTGGCCATGTTAAATAATGGTGTAATAGCCTATAGTCTTCTTATAATTTTGTGTTAAGTATTGTGGTGTGTTCATGTTTTACCAGTACAGCATACCCCCACTATTTATTTTGCTGGGAAGCACCCAAGTAGGCTACTTACTTACAATCCAAAGTCAGCAAGTCACAGTTGCTGATCTATGAACAAGTCAAATACTGTCTGGGATTCGCAGTTCATACTTCACACCTGGATGGTCTTGTAGCAGGTTTTTGGCCTGCCCAAAAGCTGCTTGCTGCTTGGACACAGTGGGGGAGTAGTCCTGGTAGACAGAGAAGCTGTCCTTGAAAGCTCAGAGTGGTATTTGATTCGTTGGAGAATCTCCATCTTCTTATTGAAAAAGTGCACTCGAAGAATGTCACGGGGCTTCACACCGTCTCAGGGCTTTGGGCGCAGTGACCGTTGGGCAAGATTGATCAGCGCTTCTCATCCACGGCGAGAACAATCTTTAGCAGGAGACGAAATCTGTGGCTCGAGGCATTTCCGCTGACTCTGGGATCGATTCCAGTCTAGGTTATTGCGTCAAGAAAATCCCTCTAAGCTCACAAAGCTATCCTACACCTTTTTCAGATCCGTAGTCAGGCTTTTCACGCCGGCCTCCAGAGAGATAGTCAGGCTTTTCATGCTGGCCTCCAGAGAGATAGTCAGGCTTTTCATGCCGGCCTCCAGAGAGATAGTCAGACTTTTTATGCTGGCCTCCAGAGAGATAGTCAGGTCGGAGGCACTGGTAGCGGAGGTCTCCTGCACTGAAATCATTGTGTTGTGCAACTCTGTCGTTGTTTTGAGTGATGTGATAACAGGCACTGTCTCATTTCGCAGATTGGTTAAATCTGCTTGGATTTGGGCCTCAATCGTAGCAACTACCTCCTTTTCATTTAATCTCAGAGTGTAGTCATTTGATGCCCTCTAGAGTTCATTTCAGAGACACCCCCCCCCCCCCAGGTAGAGCTGAATCCCCGTGCACAGCGTTGGCCTCAGATCAGGAGAGGTGATGAAACTGGCTCTTGTAGGAAAGGTTTTCTCAAAGTCTTGTTTTTGGCCTTTGGTATCATCGACATGCTGACATTTGAAAGTAATGTAGTCTTCGGTACTTCAGAAATAATATTTGAAAATAAATATGGTTTTAATGCAAAATTCACGTACATTTTAAGAAAGCTGTGAGAGCAAACAGAAAACACACCAGTCGCACATTGCGGCCCCAGTTTCCCATACCAACCTTTTCTTGCAACATAATACATGGCACCTCTGGCTTGCAAGGAGAGCAAGGCCAGGCACTAAATAATCCATCTGACTCTATTTCTCTGCATTGTCACCTTGAAACTGGCTGCTTAAGACATTGATTTTCTCCCCTTTTCATGTTACCCAGACTGATCATCATTTGAACGTCTCTGGCTGAGAGAAGGATCAATGTTGTTCCTTACATTTGTCATTTAGCAAAGACTTATACAATGGGATCTCATAAGCCAATTATTATTTGAAAAAGCAGCTTCCAGGAAAGTACTGTTGAAAGAAATCAAGAAACGACATTCAACGTAAGTAGAGAAAACAGCCTTGATCTCTGCATTGGTCATTTAACATGACCAATGTGCATTAATGAACAAACTGTGCTTTTTTAAAGGGAAAGTGTTGAATAGATATTGTAGTGTGGGTGTATAGTGTGGGAGCCACACAGCACAGTGGCCTTCAGTGTTATGAAACGCGACAGTCAGTCTTGCCAGACCAGACCACCTTAGCACAAATGGTTTACAAGCGTAACTGTCCCTACCAATTACACACAATGCATGACAAAGCAGAGTCCCTTTTCACAACTGTGTTACTGCGATGGCCTCGGTGCCCTGAGGGGTGTTTGTGTGGAGAAGGGAGGAGAAAGCACAGAATAGCAGCGCTGAATTAGCAGACAGACACCGGGATATAGCCAGCTGCATTTAATGCTTTAAGAAAACATTCAAACATGGAAATGTGTGGCAGGCAGAGAGGGGGAGCTTATTAACTTTCATTGCAAATGAGGCCCTGTTATGGAAAATCATTCCAGTCCCTGATGTTCTGGTTTAATAGAAAGTGGCTAGATTATTCACGCTGCAGAGTGAGTGAGCCTTTTTCCATATGTAACACTGGGATTTTTTTACGTGCACTTATAATTGGAAGCGGATAAGTGGCTTGTGATGCATAATGCATGTTAGCTAATGTATTGTATGTAATCTGGGCACATTGAACTGACTGGAACAGGTCATTTAGAGAGGAGACAGACTGACCGCTGCATGGTGGAAGAGCCAGCTCTGAATGTTTCCACCTAACACCTCAACACGTCATGTCTTTTCATCAACACATTCATATATGATATATGACTCACCTATACAGGAAGGTGGTTTTAGATTAACCCATGTACAGCAATGTGTCTGAGTGGCAGTGATTCATTCCTCACCCTGGTTCGACTACTAACTCACACTGTAAAAAAAGTCTAGTTGTTTCAATTCATTATTATTCATTAACAGTTTCCACAGCATTTTTCAGTCCAAGTGTTCCCTGAAACAAAGTAGTAGTTTGGTAGCCCAAACTTAGCTCCAACAATGTCACGCCCTGACCTTAGAGATCCTGTTTATGTCTCTATTTTGGTTTGGTCAGGGTGTGAGTTGGGGTGGGTATTCTAAACTCTATTTTTTGTATTTCTATGTTTTGGCCGGGTAGGTTTATCAATCAGCTGTCTATCGTTGTCTCTGATTGAGAACCATACTTAGGTAGCCACCTGTCTTTGTGGGAAGTTGACTTTGTTTAGGGCACATAGCCTTTAGCTTCACAGTTTGTTTTTGAAGTGTTTATTGTTTTGTTCGGCGTCATTTTAATTTTAAAAAATAACACCACCCTGCACCTTGGTCCTCTTCTTTTAACGGCCGTGACAAACAAGGCAAAAATTCAGTCAACTTAAAATGATGTGTTTGCTCAACTTGTCTCATATGTTCATTCAACTTGATACTAGTAACACGCATGCTGCTTTTAACGTACAATGTGTGCAACTTACATATTTGACACACATTGACATACATGATTACATTTTGCATGTTTGTTTTAAGTTTAAGGGTTTTCTCAAGTTGGAGCCAAGTTTGGGCCAACCATTTTGGTTGTTGTTCAGGTAATACAGCAGGACCAAAAGGTTGAGTAAAACGCAAAATAGGCCGTGGAACAAGTTACTTAATAATTTGTTTAAATAATTGAAAAAAATTAAGTGCAGACATTATGCTTTTCTCCCCTATGTTTTAGTTACTGCATTTACATACTGCAATCCAGGTTCAGTGTATTTCTCTTTATCAAAACAGCAGTGCAATAAGGTCATTCCACCAATTTGGTGCCTTTTGAGAAGTATAACGTGCTCAATGTTGGGGGATATAACTTAATTGTTAAATTCTGTCATAAAGAGAACATGAAAACATAAACTCAAAATTACTATAGTAAGTGACTTAAGTGCCAAAATAAAGTAATCATCTTAAATCAAGCCGAAATCCCTTTATGACCGGGCGAAATGAAGCTTGATGTGTGCAACAGGGAGGGGCAATTGAATGCAAGCTTCACAAAGAAATTGAAATTGTTAAAAACATTTCTAGCTTGTCTATCTGCAGTATGGGTAACAGAGTTGACGCATTATGCTCGACTCGCTCCATTTTCCACCACAAAACACCAGTAAATTGCCAAAAAGAGTAACCACTTCACCTGCTTTTTTACTATGATTTGAATATTAGACGGTCAATGTTTCTTTTGACATTTTTTTAAATAAATTGTTTCACCATAATAAACAAGTTTAGTTCATATAACAGCGTTGACCTTAAAATTATGGACCAACATACATGAATCACTAATGACAATCTTTATAAATGACTTTGTCAAAGCAACAGAATGACTAGGGCTTTACAATAATTTTGAGAACTTGGAGACATTTTTGAGTTAAGTGGGTTAAAATCTTCCTAGCCACAGAGGGTACACGGAGGGACAAATTGCTGAACGTGTTTGCACATCAGATTTATTGAATGTGGTCTAACTTAAAGGATACTTCATTTAATATAACAGACTTTTTAAAATATAAATATTTCTTCTTAAAATATCAAAAGGCACTCTTTTCATGGAACGACCCAATACTATACTGAACAAAAATATTGTCACGTCTGCTCCTGCTCCTCCCCTCCGGCGTACGACGTCGCCAGAGTATTAACCACCGGTCCTGAGATTCATCATTACGCACACCTGGCACTCATTACGCGCACCTGTGAATCATTGATTCACACCTGGACATCATCCCCTTCATCATTTCCTCACCTTTATATGTCACTCTCCCATGTTCACTCACCAGTTGGTATTGTTCTTGTGTATCGGCGGTCTGCCTTATGTTAGTGGTGTGTTCATGGTTTTGTTGTTTTATTAAAACGTTTCACCTGCTTCAGACTCACCGCCCCATCATTACAGAAAACCAACTCAAAATATGGAAGCAGCAGGACAACCGGATATCTCCCAGACGATTGATGAACAAGGTTACCTTTTTCGTCAACACCATGATCAGTTGGCTCAACTGGGGACGGCCATGGAAGTTGTTCCCCGCAGTCTACAACGTTTCAACAGCAGATGATATTTTAGAGCCCGTCTACTCAACGAGTCAGCACACCAGCCTATCCAGCAAGTCCGCGATGGATGTCTATCCCTCCCGGAGAAATATGACCTGACACAATCCAAATGCTGTGGCTTCCTCCTTCAGTGCTCCCTCTATATCGCACATCAGATGGGAGCCTCCACCTATGAGAGGTCTAAAGTTGCCACGGTTATTTCTCTGCTGACTGGGCGGGCATTGGAATGGGCTACAGCCATCTGGGAGAGAGGAGAGGAGGAGCTTGAGTCTTATGAGGGGTTCATGGCTCTGTTTAAGTGTATTTTCGATCATCCCATGGAGGGCAGAGAGGGAGGTGAGCGTCTGCTTCAGCTCCAGCAGGGGAATGACAGCTGCTGAGAATGCGTTTACCTTCCGGACAGTATCAGCTTCCAGTGGATGAAACGAGCCAGTGCTCAGCACGTTATTTAGAAGAAGTCTGCAGGAGGAGGTCCAGACGGAACTGGCCTGCCGAGATGACAACCTCACCCTGGATGCACTCATTGCGATGGCCATCCATCTGGATAACCTCCTGCGGGAGCGTCAGCATCTTCATCTCTTCTCTCCCTCCTTCGTCGAGTGTTCAGGATCAGAGCCTGAACCCATGGCGGTAGGGGTCACACGCCTTCCCGCGGTGGAATGACACAGACAGATACAGCTGGGGCTCTGTCTGTACTGTGGCCAGGGAGGGCACATGCGCCAGCAGTGTCTTTACTTCAGAATCCGGCATCCACTGCAGCAGAAGGACGGTCACGGGGTGTTACATCCCCTGGACTAGGAGTGAGTATTCCATCTACTGCCTGTCGGCCTTTAGGATCCGGAACCATCACACACATCACCCAACCACTCACCCTCACCGTGGAGCCCAATCACCAGGAAACAGCCCCTTCATCACTAGTGCACCAGTTCACAAGATCATCCTTGGCTTCAGCGCCATAACCCTACCATCTCATGGTCGAGGGTGCGAGGGTCGCTGGTACGCTGGAAAAGTGTTATTCACGGATGAATCCCGTTTTCAACTGTACCAAGCAGATGGACAATAGCATGCATAGCGGTGAGTGGTTTGCTGATGTTAAAGTTGCGAACAGAGTGCCTCATGGTACTGTAGCAGTGGGGTTATGGTATGGGCAGCCATATGCTACGGACAATGAACACAATAGCATTTTATCGATGGCAATTTGAAGAGAGAGATATCGTGACGAGATCCTGAGGCCCATTGTGTCGTTCATCCACTGCCACCACTTCATATTTCAGCAAGATTATGCACTGCTCCATGTAGCAAGGATCTGTACACAATTTCTGGAAGCTGAAAATGTCCCAGTTCTTTCAGGGCCTGCATACTCACCAGACATGTCACCGATTGATCAGGTTTGGGTTGCTCTGGATCGTCGTGTAAGACATGTTCCAGTTCTTGCCAATATCCAGCCATGTCCTACTGCCTTTGAAGAGGAGTGGAACAACTTTCCACAGGGCAAAATCAACAGCTGATCAACTCTATGAGAAGGAGATATGTCATGCTGCATGAGGCAAATGGTGGTCACACCAGATACTGTCTGGTTTTCTGATCCACACCCTTACCTTTTTTTAAGGTATATGTCCAACAGATGCATTTCTGTATTCTCGATCATGTGAAATTGTCACGTTCTGACCTTATTTCCTTTGTTTTGTCTTTGTTTTAGTATTGTCAGAGCGTGAGTTGGGGTGGGCAGTTTGTTTGTTATTCTATGTTGGTTTTTGAGTTTGGACTGGTATGGTTCTCAATCAGCGGCAGGTGTCGTTAGTTGTCTCTGATTGAGAATCATTAGGGTTCAGTTTTGATTATATTAAAATCATGAACACTTACCACGCTGCACCTTGATCCTCACCTTCTTCCACCGACGACGGCCGTTGCAGAAATCCATAGATTAGGGCCTAATGAATTGATTTAAATTGACTGATTTCTTTATATGAACGGTAACTCAGTAAAATCTTTGAAACTGTTGCATGTTGCGTTTATATTTTTGTTGTTTGTTGTACATCCATCATCCTCTGATCAGCCCATTGTTCCTGGCTCAACCAACATTTTTCTTCGAAGGAATACCATTTCAGCAAGGCTGTCCTGTGATTGCTTCAGAAAAAGCTATTTTATGATTTTGAATGGACAATTCAGCTGCTAGTTTCAGCTGCCTGTTCTCATTTAATGTGCTCAGTGACATGCATCATACGGACATTCACCGAGGTCAGACGTTGGCCAATGTGTTTGTGCATCACACAGCCACACACACTGTGAAGGAAACGGGACATTCGGGATATTTAAGAGGAAAGACAAGAGCTTTCTCTTCCTCTTTCATTTTAGGGACAGACTTTTAAGTCTCTCAGCCCAACATGAGAAAATACCTGCCACTTCTTTGACATGATATCCAACAAAGTAATGTGTGTGAATACTTGCACCTTTAAAAACACAGAACTAGGTGACATGCATATATTTATCATAGTCATTTACTTTCTCATATTCCTCTTCTGATAACTTTTATTTTTCATGTGCCTTATTTATTAATCATATTTATCGCAGATCTGCATGGAAATCATGTGTGGGATCATTTCCACGCAAAGCGTGAGATGTATTGATATGGGACGTTTGCTTATGAGTGTGTGTAAATTTACCACAACTGAACGAGCCAAATAAAACCTTTTGTTTGTAATCAGTCTCTGGCCCTAGCACCTCTATTTCATTCTATTTCGTAGCATTCTTTGGTTGTGCAGCTGTGTTTCATGGTACTACATTGTATATTCCCCCCACGCTATTAACAGATGATTTTGACCATATCAGGTTAATTAGGGGCATTTCGAAATGCAAATAGCCAATTCTGTGCATTAGTACTGAGGCTGAAAACAATTGGTATTTATCAGTGGTTATATCCTAACGGTGTCTGTATGATGGACGTAGGAATGTTTGATAAGTCACATATTTTCTATGCCTATGAATATTCTAAATTCCGTTCGTAAGTATTTCAGAATAGTTTTTACGCAATATTAATAAATGAGGCCCCTGGCATAGTCGTATAGT
Organism: Oncorhynchus gorbuscha; assembly: GCF_021184085.1. Lineage (NCBI taxonomy): Eukaryota > Metazoa > Chordata > Actinopteri > Salmoniformes > Salmonidae > Oncorhynchus > Oncorhynchus gorbuscha. The sequence goes on from NC_060175.1 coordinate 46,373,497, forward strand.
TGCTGCGACATGTGTTTTCATACACTTGCTATATGTTTTCTGCACAGTCGTGGCCAAATGTTTCGAGAATGACACAAATATTAATTTCCACAAAGTTTACTGCTTCAGTGTCTTTAGATATTGTTGTGAGATGTTACTATGGAATACTGAAGTATAATTATAAGCATTTCATTAGTGTCAAAGGCTTTTATTGACAATTACATGAAGTTGATGCAAAGAGCCAATATTTGGGGTGTTGACCCTTCTTTTTCAAGACCCCTGCAATCCGCCCTTGCATACTGTCAATTAACTTCTGGGCCACATCCTGACTGATGGCAGCCCATTCTTGCATAATCAATGCTTGGAGTTTGTCAGAATTTGTGGGTTTTTGTTTGTCCACCCGCCTCTTGAGGATTGACCACAAGTTCTCAATGGGATTAAGGTCTGGGGAGTTTCCTGGCCATGGACCCCACAAAATCAATGTTTTGTTCCCCGAGCCACTTAGTTATCACTTTTGCCTTATGGCAAGGTGCTCCATCATGCTGGAAAAGGCATTGTTCATCACCAAACTGTTCCTGGATGGTTGGGAGAAGTTGCTCTCGGAGGATGTGTTGATACCATTCTTTATCCATGGCTGTGTTCTTAGGCAAAATTGTGGGTGAGCCCACTCCCTTGGCTGAGAAGCAACCCCACACATGAATGGTCTCAGGATGCTTTACTGTTGGCATAACACAGGACTGATGGTAGCGCTCACATTGTCTTCTCCGGACAAGGTTTTTTCCAGATGCCCCAAACAATCGGAAAGGGGATTCATAAGAAAAAATGACTGTACCCCAGTCCTCAGCAGTCCAGTCCCTGTACCTTCCTGAGCAAGCTCTGCACTGGTGGTGCCCCGATCCTGCAGCTGAATCAACTTTAGGAGATGGTCCTGGTGCTTGCAGGACTTTCTTGGGCACCCTGAAGCCTACACAATTGAACCGCTCTCCTTGAACTTCTCGATGATCCGATAAATGGTTGATTTATGTGCAATATTACTGGCAGCAATATCCTTACCTGTGAAGCCCTTTTTGTGCAGCAATGCAATGATGACGGCATGTGTTTCCTTGCAGGTAACCATGGATGACAGAGGAAGAACAATGATTTCAAGCACCACCTTCCTCTTGAAGCTTTCAGTCTGTTATTCGAACTCAATCAGCATGACAGAGTGATCTCCAGCCTTGTCCTCGTCAACACTCACACCTGTGTTAATGAGAGAATCACTAACATGATGTCAGCTGGTCCTTTTGTGGCAGGGCTGAAATGCAGTGGAAATGTTTTTGGGGGATTCAGTTCATTTTCATGGCAAAGACGGACTTTGAAGTGAATTGCAATCACTCCCTGATCACTCTTCATAACATTCTAGAGTATATGCAAATTGCCATCATACAAACTGCAGACTTGGTGAAAATTAATATTTGTGTCATTCTCAAAACATTTGGCCATGACTGTATACATAGAAGCTATTAGCGACATCAACAACCCCTAGCAACTATCCCCCACCCCATTGGATCTAGGGATAAGGGCGTTTTGAAGCCAGCTCACTCCTGGACATTGACCATTTTACACTTGAGCATTGCAGACAAGAATTTCACTGTACCTTGTAATTACATCTGCAACCCTGTACATGTGACTATTAAACTCTCTAATCTCTAGCCTAATTTCTTAATCAGATTTGTCACAGTGCTCCCACTGGACCTAGGTAATTTCATGGTGCTGAACTGGTATTGATAGTGCGGGTAAATGAGGCACGCAATAATCGTTAACGTTAATAACCATAAAGATGTGGGCATCTGATTCATATGGCCCAGGTGTGGTATTCCATATAGGTTATTAAGAATTGACCAGGAATGAGGCCATGCGACCTTCCTCCCACCTCCCGTTCACTTCAGTAGAATTACTAGTTAGAGATATCATTACTACCAGTCTACCAGTAGTACACCATTACTACTACAACAAACAAAATAAATATTCTGCTATTCTTTGTTTATAGTATTTTTACCTTTTTAACTCACAACTTACTAACCACTGTGGGGCACTCGATGTACATGGAAGAGGGTACCAATTATTTAACCAGGATGAAAGGTATTGTGTTGATTGAAGATAGAGACAGAGACATTCTCTCTCCATCTACCGGTTACCAGGACAATAGATGTGGGTCAGAGTGTGTCTCTGCGATGATGTTTAAAATTCAGTGGCTGTTTTTTTTCGGCTTTTGAGATAAGCTGTTCTCGCTGAGGGAAAACCACAATTGATTCATGTGAATCCACTGTAGCTGGGTCAGTGGTTTCTCCCTGCCAGTCTGTCTGTCTGTCTGAGCTCTGCTCCGGAGCAGGATAGTTCCCCACTCTCAGCTCACAGACAGCAAGCAGCCTGTTAGCTTCAGGCACTGCTAACTGGATGTCCACTTGTTTGTCTTCTCCAGTTACTGTAGGTAATGTTGCCCTGAGGGTGTGTGGATGGAGATATGGGCCAGAGATGAGTCACTGAGAAACAACCAGGGGTAAATTCACCAACATCAGAGCAGCAAAGGCATGCCATTGGTCAAAGTCAATTCAACATAGATTACATAACATTATATCAACTGAATCGACACTGTACACAATACATTCATTTCTCAAGGCTTTCTCTGAGATAATGGAAAGGGATTTCATGATGCAATTTTTTTTAAACATGCTGGCTGCCATCCAGAGTACTTCAATATATTTAGGGATGATTGGCATGAACGTATGTCAGTGCCCGCATCCTCAGGGTAGCCTTTCTTATCGAGCCATGTTGGCTAGCGTCAGTGTTGTGAACACAGTGCTGTAGCAGGGCTGTCTAAGTCTGGATGGGGATCACGTCCTACCAGATGACTCACTCACATGGCTCGGGGCACTTTGGATTCTTTTTAGTGTGAACTTTTGTGTCGAGCCAAGATCTAACCGATTCCTTATGCTTTTACAGGCATAATGTCATGCCCTTCCTGCCAAAAAAAATTCTCACCCATATACACACAATATCCTATCCTCATAATGACAGAGTGAAAACATGTTTTTAGACATTTTGCATATGTATTGAAAATGAAATTCTGAAAAACCAAATCAAACTTTATTTACCACAAGCTCCGAATACAACAAGTGTAGACTTTACTGTGAAATGCTTACTTACAAGCCCTTAACCAACAGTGCAGTTCAAGAAGAGAAAAATATTTACCAAGTAGGCTAAAATAAAAAGTAATAATAAAAAGTAACCCAATAAGAATAACAATAACCAGGCTATATACAGGGGGCACCGATACAGAGTCAGTGTGCAGGGGTACAGGCTAGTTGAGGTAATCGGTACATGTAGGTGGGGGTGAAGTGACTATGCATAGCTAACAAACAAACAGCGAGTAGCAGCAGTGTACAAAAGGGAGGGGGAGGCAATGTAAATTGTCCTGTGGTGATTTTTATGAATTGTTCAGCAGTCTAATGGCTTGGGGGTAGAAGATGTTGAGGAGCCTTTTGGTCCTAGACTTGGCACTCTGGTACCGCTTGCCGTGCGGTAGCAGAGAAAACAGTCTATAACTTGGGTGACTGGAGTCTCTGACAATTTTATGGGCTTTCCTCCAATGGCTGGAAGCTTGGTACTGGGCCGTTCGCACTACCCTCTGTAGCACCTTATGGTCAGATGCCGAGCAGTTGTCATACCAAGTGGTGATGCAGCCAGTCTTGATGCTCTTGATGGCGCAGCTGTAGAACCTTTTGAGGATCTGGGGAACCATGCCAAATATTTTCAGTCTCCTGCGGGGGAAAAGATGTTGTTGTGCCCTCTTCACGACTGTCTTGGTATGTTTGGACCATGATAGTTCATTGGTGATGTGGACACCAAGGAACTTGAAACTCTCGACCTGCTCCACTACAGCCCCGTCAATGTTAATGGGGGCCTGTTTGGCCAGCCTTTTCCTGTCGTCCATGATCAGCTCCTTTGTCTTGCTCACATTGAGATAGAGGTTGTCCTGGCACCACACTGCCAGATCTCTGCCCTCCTCCCTATAGGCCATCTCATTATTGTTGGTGATCAGGCCTACCACTGTTGTGTCGTCAGCAAACTTAATGATGGTGTTGGAGTCGTGTTTGGCCATGCAGTCGTTTGTGAACAGGGAATACAGGAGGGGACTAAGTACACACACCTGAGGGGCCCCTGTGTTAAGGATCAGCGTGGCAGACATGTTGTTGCCTACTCTTACCACCTGGGGGTGGCCCGTCAGGAAGTCCAGGATCCAGTTGCAGAGGGAGGTGTTAGGTCCCAGAGTCCTTAGCTTAGTGATGAACTTCGTGGGCACTATGGTGTTGAAAGCTGAGCTGTAGTCAATGAACAGCATTCTCACATAGGTGTTCCTTTTGTCCAGGTGAGGAAGGGCAGTGTGGAGTGCGATTGAGATTGCGTCAACTGTGGATCTGTTGGGGTAGTATGCAAATTGGAGTGAGTCTCATGTGTCCGGGAGGATGCTGTTGATGTGAGTTGATGTGAGCCACGGGGCGGTAATCATTTAGGCAGGTTACCTTCACTTCCTTGGGCACAGAGACTATGGTGGTCTGCTTGAAACATGTAGGTATTACAGGCTCTGTCAGGGAGAGGTTGAAAATGTCAGTGAAGACACTTGACATTTGGTCTGCGCATGCTTTGAGCTGGTCCGCACATGCCAATATCTAATTTACACAAGCATTCATACCCCTGAGTCAATACTTTGTAGAATCACCTTTGGCAGCAATTACAGCTGTGAGTCATTCTGGGTAAGTCTCTAAGAGCTTTCCTCAACTGGACTGTGCAACATTTGTCCATTATGTCAAATTGTCAAAATGGTTGTTGATCGATGCTAAACAGATATTTTCAGGTTTTGCCATAGATTTTCAAATTTATTTTTGTCAAAACTATAACTCGGCCACTCAGGAACATTCACTGTCTTCTTGGTAAGCATCTACAGTGTAGATTTTGACCTTATGTTTTAGGTTAGGTTATTTATCTCAGAGTGTCTGGTGGAAAGCACACTCAACCAGGTTTTCCTCTATAATTTTGCCTGTGCTTAGCTCCATCCCTATTATTTTTAATCCTGAGAAACCCACCGGTCCGTAAACATTACAAGCATATTGTAATGGATTTGCTCCAAATATAATACTTTGTATTCAGGACAACACGTTAATTGCATTGCTATATTTTTGCAGTATTACTTTAGTGCCTTGTTTAAAACAGGATGCATGTTTTGGAATATTTTTGTTCTGTACAGGCTTCCTTCTTTTCACCCTGTCAAATAGGTTAGTATTTTGGAGTAACTACAATGATGTTGCTCCATCCTCTGCATTCTCCTATCACAGCCATTCAACTCTGTAACTGTTTTAAGTCACCATTGGCCTCATGGTGAAATCCCTGAGAGGTTTCCTTCCTCTCCGGCAACAAAGTCAAGTTAATAACTTCACCATGCTCAAAGGGATATTCAATGTCTGCTTTTTCTACCAAGAGGTGCCCTTCTTTGTTAGCCATTGGAAAACACAAAACAAACATAATACCACTTTGACATTATGGGATATTGTGTTTAGGCCTGTGCCAAAATAATCTTAATGTATTAATTGTTCAAATCAGGCTGTCACATTATTGGCAATAGCTTGGTGAGATCTGACCTGCCCCCTGAGTCCACTCAGACACTCCTGACACCTATCCCAAATGGGAACTACAAATGTGGCTCATGCACACAGTGCAATAGCACTATAAAACGTCTTTCTTCAGACACCCACGTACAAAAAATCCCTGTTAGGGGTATCATCTCATGCAAGGCCAAGGGAGTAATCGATCTCATCACCTGTTCATGTGGAAAAGCCTACATAAGACAAACAGACAATTTAAACAACGCATAGCTGAAGACTGCAGCTTAATCAGATGTAAGAACATTGACTATCCAGTAGCAGCTCACTTTGTTGAAGCTAACCATCCAATCTCCTTCCTCAAATAAACAGGCATTGAGCATGTTGCTCTACCAAGGAGAGGAGGTAACATTGAGATCCTACTACTACAAAGGGAGGCTTACTGGATATCCTATCTAAAAAAATTGACCCCTAGAGTTCTGAATATTGACTCAGATCTCAGGCCCTTCTTATGAACTGCTCTTTCTTTTATGAACAATTCTTATAAATTGATATATTCTTTCTACAGTTTGTTAGCGTACACCTAATGTGTTCCCCCTGTTGATGATCCTCATTATACATTAAGGTTGAACCAAAATATTACATGTAACAAATATGAAATGAAATACGAAACAATTAAATATCTGAAATTGAATTAAACAATAATGTATGTTGATGCTAATATGATGTACATGTTTCTATATGATAACAAAAGCCTAATATATTTAATATGCCATGTACAATTGTTTTTTTACAGTTTCACAAATTCATTCGAAGTAACTTAATCACTATTGTCATTGGTTGCACTAATTGTCTACATAACCTGGTTCAAGTATTCATGACATTACCCTGAAGAAGGCACAGTGATGCCGAAACATTGGTAAACACCCAAATAACTTACTGGGAGTTTAAATATGGAGTGTGAAACTTTCTTTATTTTGATAGTTTACCAAATCAGGCTGTAACACAACAAAATGTGGAAAAAAAGTACAGTACTTTCTGAAGGTACTGTACATACAGACTAACACACGCTCCCTACTTCTGTTCCTTCACACGTTCCTTTTCTTCATCGGGAGGTGTTAGTCAAAGAGTGTTAATGGCAGCGAGGCAGTAGGACAGCCTAGGCAGCACACTTCCCTGGGAGATGACCTGGTCAGGGTGTGTGTGAACCCACAAGGTACTGGGGCCCGGGCGCCAAGGCCACCATCAGAATACAACACCAGGCTCATTTCCACCAATCCACACACATAACACTTGCTGCCTGTTTAAACACACATTGCTTGTATGGATGTAGGGTCTTTCGTATGAAAGACACCAAGGCCTTCAGTGCTAGTCATGGGGCTGTGTAATTTCAATAACATTCTGACTCAGAAAGTGCATTTAAGCAGATGAAATATGGAAGGCACTAAGTGCAGTCAGAGGGGAATGACATGAAGAGTTTTTCTGGTGAGGCTCGAGGCCCCGATATCGTCACATTAGTCCATATTATGTTGCTTTGTAGTGCATTTTAACATTTTCTTAACTAATCAGGGGATTGTTCCTGGAGTTCCTCCTTGATGTTTTAGTAATGATGAGCTAAATCCCTTTGCCTGGCTGATGATGCAGCACCATTAAAGATACATGCACAGGGACAGCTGGGGCTCATCCACTTTGATGCCTCTGCCTCCTAAAACAAGTCATTAATATCTTCCATTTTCTTTCTTAATTTCTGATGCTAGTTGATTAACACGCCACCCTTTAAAGACCCAGCTAACTGATGTAAAAAACACAGACTTGGCCAAACAGAATAGAGCTGTTTTGATAACAGACTTAATTGTCAGCAATCAAAAGCACTTCACAATGAATGTACTGCACCTAAAGTATGTCTGCCACTCAAGCGTAAATACGTTGTCTGAAAAGAAGTGCCTGTTCCATAATGCATGGCCTTATTCCACTATATTCCAGTGTGATTGAAAACAATCCACTTCGATGCTGAAGATAATGAAATGCTGTTGGTGCTTTAATAGAGATGTTTTTCACTGAGAAAAGATTAAGAAAAGATTGTTTTAAGGTTCATAGCCAAAGAGCACTGGAGGGGATAAGGAACTCAATTTGATATTCATCAGCTGCTTCAAACAAACTATAAACGAACACAGCTCCCAGTTAGTTCCAAAAATGAAACAAAAATGAACACATTTTTTAGTTATTTTGGGGGGGTATTTTTCCCTTATCTATTTATTGAAAGTGATCATTATAACCACACTCTTCAAATTGAGTCTGTCTGCATTTTAAAACTAAACTATTTGCTGTCAGTTAGTGAGAGACTGCCAAAGAAGAAAAACTCACACAGAGAGAAAAGGTAGAACGAAGGACGCCCTCTTATCTGCCAAAACAAAACACCCACTCAAACATGCAGGGAAATTGAATTGTGATTAAGATGTTGTGGGTTGAGAGGTAGTCTTTGAGTTATTTAGAGTGGGCCTCTCTGTCTTAGGTGTTTGTTGTTATAGCGATACATTACGGTATAATGGCAGCTCTGAGGGCGAGAGAGACAGAGAGCTCTTGAAGAATCCTGGCAGAGTCTCTGTCAATGATTATGAATCAGGGCACACTCTGCATTAATTAGAGTGCTGTTAATTCGTAGAACAGGTGAGGACATGGAGACTCAGCAAACTGGGAACAATCCCAGAACATTAGCTAAGATTCCCGTTAAGTTCTATACTAAGCAAAAATATAAACGCAAAATTCAACAATTTCAACGATTGTATTGAGATATGTTTCATATAAGGAAAGTAGTCAATTGAAATAAATAAATTACAGTAAGCCCTAATCTATGGATTTCAGATGACTGAGCAGGGGCGCAGCCCTGGTGGGCCTAGGTGTTTTGTCTTTGTTTTAGTATGGTCAGGGCGTGAGTTGGGTGGGTTGTCTATGTTAGTTTTTCTATGATTTGGTATTTCTGTGTTTGGCCTGGTATGGTTCTCAATCAGAGATTGAGTTTCACCCTTGAGTTGTGGGTGATTGTTTTCTGTTTTGTGTCTACACCAGACAGGACTGTTTTGTTTCTTTCATTCTCCTTTGTTATTTTGTTTAGTGTTCTCGTGATAATAAATTATCAATATTGACACTTACCACGCTGCGCATTGGTCCTCACCTTCTTCCACCAACAACGGCCGTTACACTAGGAAGGCATAGGCCCACCCGCTTGGGAGCCAGGCCCACTCACTGGTGAGCCATGTCCAGCCAATCAGAATTAGTTTTCCCACAAAAGGGATAATGTTTCATTAGGTTGTGGGTACAGTCTGGTGGGAACATTGTTGGGAAATAACAAAAGATGATTTTCCCAAAACACAAAAACTGTCCAGCTGTGTGGATGATTTTACAATGTTTCTTTTGGGATGCAAAAAAAAACATTCATCTGATGTTGCAAGAATGTTCCTAGAACACATTTAATCTGTTTTTAATCTGTTTTTTAGTCTGGTGAGAACATTGTGGGGACATCCCAAACCACAAAACGGTCCGGTTGTGCCGACATTCAGATCATGTCTGTATCAGGTTGCACAAAACGTTCCTTTGATGTTGCAATCATTTTTACAGAAGAGACTTTCTGAGTTCTTTAAAAGTTCACAGAACATTTAATTAGGTTGTGGGCACAGTGTGGATCCATTACAAGAGATAGGTTCCCAAAACACAATATACTCAGTTGTGATGACATTCATACCATGTCAATCACCACCTTCCGGAGACACCTGAAACCCCACCTCTTTAAGGAATACCTAGGATAGGTTAAGTAATCCCTCTCACCCCACCCCCCCTAAGTTTTAGATGCACTATTGTTAAGTGACTGTCCCACTGGATGTCATAAGGTGAATGCACCAATTTGTAAGTCGCTCTGGATAAGAGCGTCTGCTAAATGACTTAAATGTAAATGTTTTATTAAGTTAGGTTGCACCGGATGTTCGCTGTAAAATGTAAATGTAATGTTGTAAGAATGTAAGAACGCTGTAAGAATGTTGACAGAACACCTGGTCTATTTTCATTAAAAGTTGCCAGAACATTTAATTATGTTATGGGACTTGTCTGGGATGTTGCAAGAATATTCTTGTGATATTCACATAGGTTGCACAGAACATTCCCACAATGTTGCACAATGTTCCACAATTTTGAAAGTCCATAAGTCCATAAATAAGTCCATAAGTCCATAAATAAGTCCATAAGTCCACAATATTCCATTGGTGTTCATGCAATATGCATTTTAACTTGTCTTGGAGGTCCTCGGAACATTTTAAGGACATTTGGAACATGTTATATTTAACTCTTACCTGATACTGCCACACAATGCTCCGCATGCAAATTTGTAGCTCCTTAAAGCATAAAACAGCAGATTGGAAAACATCCCTATTATGTTTCTTTCCAGGTTTAATGGCAATTCACATTTGAGGGCTGTATTGTAGGCCCACTTGAAGGTTATATAGACACATGGCATTTTAATTGAATTTATAGGACATTTAAACATCATTTAATCATTCAACAACCATATTTTATTAACTTAATCTGTTGACAATCTGCACATGATTTAATTCATAGGACATTTGAACAGTACGGAAGTCCTGAAGCCAAAGCAAAAAAAGAAAAAAAAAAGAAAACGTAGGCTCTTGGAATGATCTTGTTTGAACGACTTAGTACCTCATTTTTTTTTATTTTACCTTTATTTAACCAGGCAAGTCAGTTAAGAACATATTCTTATTTTCAACGACGGCCTGGGAACAGTGGGTTAACTGCCTGTTCAGGGGCAGAACGACAGATTTGTACCTTGTCAGCTCGGGGGTTTGAACTCGCAACCTTCCGGTTACTAGTCCAACGCTCTAACCACTAGGCTACGCTGGCGTAGAATGACAGTATCTTGTTTGAACGACTTAATTGTTCTGTTGTCTAATTAGGCCTCATTTTCTATGCAGCTAGTCAGACCGTGTAATGCTTGCTGCAGCCATTCATTCACTGATTCCATCCATTGATATGATTATTCATTATTCATGATTATGCATTGACAGTTCATTGATATCCTAAAGCATCTAAATGGGTGAGTGTGGAGCGAGTAGCAGAGTGTAATTCAAGCAGATCTTTTTTTAAATGGTGTCGGCCTTCTCCCCCGCTTAAATTTTGCTCTGGTACTGCCCAGCCACAAGCTCTGGGCATGCTCTGCCTAGCATTATTTGTTTCCTTTATCACTTTTACTTTAATTAGGCCTATTCGGTTGTAATTAGTTAGCCTTCCCCAACCACAGCATCCTATATCTAGTTTGTGTGTTCTACTTTCTGCCATTAGGATATGTGCTTTCTATTTTGAAGTACTTGAAATGTATTAACTGATTTAGGTAGGAAATACATAGGCTACTGTACAATGTATTAACTGATTTAGGTAGGCAATACATAGGCTACTGTACAATATATTAACTGATTTAGGTAGGCAATACATAGGCTACTGTACAATGTATTAACTGATTTAGGTAGGCAATACATAGGCTACTGTACAATGTATTAACTGATTTAGGTAGGTAATACATAGGCTACTGTACAATGTATTAACTGATTTAGGTAGGCAATACATAAGCTACTGTACAATGTATTAACTGATTTAGGTAGGCAATACATAAGCTACTGTACAATGTATATGAGTTTTTATAGGAATAGAAACTCCATAATGAATCTAAAATAGCAGAATTACATTGTAAATAATAAAGGCCAGTATCAGCTTCTTTTCATAGACAAACGGAAAGTAATCAACTCAAACTGCAGCGGTCAAATGATTTGTGCACAGAAGCATGAAAAGAAGCTGATACTGGCCTTTATTATTTATTTATGAAATTGTAGCTTAATTAAATTGATTTGTATTATGGTGTTTCTATTCCCCCCCAAAACGAAAATACATTTGACATTATCCTATGTATTGCCCACCTAAAAATGCTGTTAACACATTTGATGTCCTTCGTAATAGAAACAACACATCCAAATGTTAGAAAGTATAATATAAACTTGATATAAGGCTACTGTGGGTGGTTAGGCTAAATGACTACAACCGAATAGGCATAATTCAAAGAATAATGATAAAGGAAACTAAAAACGCTAGGCAGAGCATGCCCAGAGCCTGTGGGTGAGCAGTACCAGAGCGAAATTGGAATCGGAGGGAAGGCTGACACCACTTTTCCCCAGTCTGCTATAATTATGCTTTGCTCCTTGCTCCACACTCACCCACTTACAGTGCCTTCAGAAAGTAGTCATACCCCTTGTCTTATTCCACATTTGTGATCGACAGGCTCAAATCGGTCTAATGTAGCAACATTTTAAATTGTGTTTTGTTTTTTACGTTGGATAAAGGTAGAGACACAGAGCTAAAAATGGTATATCATACACTACAGTTGAGGAATAATGGGAAAGTCATTTTGCTTTGAAAGTTGATAAACTTGTAAACTCACTTTTGAGAAAATGGCCTTTGAATATTTTGGTACTACTATTGGAGAGCCCTTCTTTGTCTACACCCATTCAGCATCGTTCACACCTTTCTTAAGATTTAGCCCCACCCGTCTCTTTAAGGGTTGATCTGAGCGTTCTGTACTAACAGCAGTCAAGCACCCATGCTAACTTGCTAGCTACTTCCAAACAACTAAGTGAGAGAGAACAGCTCACTGAACATTACTCACCCTAGCAGAGCTGGTTAGGCTGTTATGTTATCCAGAGCATTGGTGACTGCAACTCTTGATCCAAGATGGCGTAGCAGTAAGTCGTCCTGTCGTATCGTCTCTCTGTAAATATCTGTAAATATCATCTCTTTTTCGTTTTAGATATTTTTCTTCGCATATCTTTGAAAACATTTTGCTAAACCTAAGCTTCCAAATACTCTCCTGCAATCTGCCTCACCCAATGTAGTTACTTTTCCTAAAGTATTTATATTTACTTCGGAACCGGAACCCCTCAACTGAAGCTAGCCAGCTAACCACCAGCTATGCTAGCGGTCTTCAGCTAACCGGTCATCAGCTAACCTTTAGCTCGGAAAGCTCTCGCCAGTTCGAACAATGCGACGCTAACCAGAGCATAACGGACCTATTTATTTTTTATCCCCGCTTCTGCCTGCTCGCAGAAGTGTTTTAGAGAGTGTTTGACATTAATGAGGGGTGGTCGTTTGACTGCAGGCCTGTAGTGGATACAGGCAATGAGGCAGTGGTCGCTGAGATCCTGATTGAAGCGGAGGTGTATTTGGAGGGCCAGTTGGTCAGGATAACGTCTATGAGGGTGCCCTTGTTTACAGATTTAGGGTTGTACCTGGTGGTAATAATGCAAATGGCTCTAAGATACAAATAATATTATTACACAGATCATACACGTAATGTTAGCTAGCGAGCCAGCCTGCTAACATTAGCTAGCTAGCTAACAGTACGCTTTAACTTGCATGAAAATGACTTTCTGACAAAACTAGAAACATATAATATCTTAAAATGTTGCTAGTTAGACTCTTTTACAAGGATGAATGCTTCTCCCTCTCTGTCACAGATGCCGTGGTTGCCCTTATTTTGAAGATGTTATCCAGAGACAGGTGTTTTATAAAAAAGCTTGTGTGTTCTCTTTTTAACTCACTCCACATATTTACAATCAAACGGCAGATCTTTTTTTCCATCTCCTTTGCTGTCATACTCTGCTTCCACCGGGCGTTCCACTGATTTCAAAACTTGGTCCTGCAGAAAGTGGAGAGCAAAACCTTTGAAGTTCTTTGTGAAATCTTTTTTTTAAAGATACGTTAGAAAGGATTACCTACACATACTGTACAGGTCATGTTATAGACTGAAGCATGCTACATGGCAGACCAATCCAAAGTCATCTCTCGGCATATCCAGCCCATCCATTATTTCAGCCAATCATGGCTACCGGGAAGGTTCCAGTCTTTTTCAAGGCTAAACCATCTAAGCTCATAATTTTACAATTGTATTTGTATTTACAGATGGAATTCAAGTTTGTAATTAAGGAACATGAAAGTATACATGTTCCAGAAGGCATTTCTGCTAAAAAAAACACGTTTTTTATCCCCCAAAAATTATCCTGTGAAGTAGTGACACGCGACATATGCCTACTTTCCTAAAACAAGTCACAATTTTGGTTTTCTGGGGAGGCGTTCTGTTATCTCTGCACTGACATAGACAAAAACAGTGCTATTGTCTCCATGTCTGAACTGGACAGATTTAGTGACAGGGGAGATGGTAGCCAGCACACCCCTGTCCCCAAAAGTGTCAAAACACAAAGCTCCTTCTCTTTCCAGTGAGTTTTCTCTTCATCTGATGTTGCCATTGGAGATTCATACTGGAATGTGCATATGCGTGGGTGTATACAATACACACCATGCAGCACACATCCAATCCTACCTTACTACTGCTTTCAAACTTGGGTTTCTTTGCTTTTTAATCATGAGCGGTTAATTCATTACTGTGAATAATGACTCTGATCTGTAAGCTTCCCCCATCTCTTCTCTCTCTTCATATTCCAGCGCTCCTTCGTTAGTGGGATTTTAATTGGCCGTTGGGCTAAGCTGAAAACAATGAAGAATTGATTTCCTTAAACATAATCACCTAAACCAGTCGCCTAATGACTGCTGTCACTGTGGGCTCCGAGGAGAAAAATGACCAGTCGATGCTCTCATTGATGCCCTTCACCTCATCCCACCAAAGGGTAGAAAGCAGAACCACCTACCCCATCTTACCTGTTTGAATTATCCCTTCTAGCTGAGTGACAGCCTGTGTAGTCCATCCATCAAACACACATGCACGCGCACAGGCACACATACATGTACAGTGCACCTTGTTTACATTCACATACACAAAGACAAATACACAGACACACACACAAATGTGCACACACAGGCCAGGAACAGATGCACACACACAGGCACGCAGCACACAGGCATGCAGCTCACAGGCATTCAGCACACAGGCAGTACACAGGCATGCAGCACACAGACATGCGCAAGCACGCAAGCACACACACACAAACAGAATAGACACGTATTAGCCCCATGTTGACATGGTCCAAGTGAGCTTAGGTGTACTGTATGTGGACAGCATAATGTACTGTCCAAGTGCCCATTTGTCCTCTGCATATCACTCCCCTCTGGCCCCATGGTGTCCGATCAGGTCTATTGTACTGCTCACATTCTCTGTCTGCACAGATGGTACTGAGTTAACTGCTCTAATGTCCACCTGGCTGATGGCTGGACATAGAGCTGCTTATCTCACCCCAGGGTCTGGAGCTAAATAACACACACATGCGTGCGCATACACGTACACATACACACATGCGTGCACACGCACACACAATCACACACACGCATGCATTCTGATACATATACACACAGGCATGCCCAAATGCAAGAACACACACACACACACACACACATACACAAACACACAAACAGACACACACGCAAGTCCTATGTTTTGATCAAATATCCCATATGGAGGTGAGATAGAAGAGATGAGTTTGGAAGAAGAGATGATACCATATTCTTTGAATGTCCTTTGAAATTCATTTCATACAGATATCCAATCTTAATTTGACCAGTTTCTCACATCAGAAAAATAATTCTACAGCAACAGGACATGTGAATTATATGGATTATAAATAATGGAAATATTTGCAGGAGTTGATACATTTTTCATTAGGGCAAATCAAGTCTGACATATTTAAGTGGAATTTACAAACTTGAGAAGCCTTTTTAAACCTTGAAAATGCTCTGTGACAACAGAGTGATCAAATGAAGAGGGGACACCGGTACATGTTCATCACACCGGTTTGTATTTCTTATTGACAGAATAATTGATTCCTCATAGCAATGCATTTTCAGAATTTAGGAGTCTGATGGAATCATTGTGGTTTTTGACCAACGTCGACAAAAGGCCAGGGGGTATGATAAATAATCCCTAAGTAGTCAGGACTTGAAGGTGGGCATTTTGTGAGGGCTGCCTCTACAACAGGCTTGAAAGCATGTCTCCAGGCAGGAAACTACCAGTAAAATATTGAATAAATCCAACATATTGTGAGTTTTGGGGTTTAAATATAGTGCACTCAAGGGATTCTTTCCTCACTTTTATGGTTTGTGTTCTGCCTCATGGCCGTTATACTGTATCAAAAACGAAGCTTGTGGAGAGTGACATTAATTCTGCAGGACAGCGGTGGACAACATAACTGCAAATGTACTCCTTTTAATCCCAGTCTTCTCTGCCTGTGGTCTGGGCATGGCAGACCTTGATGAAAATGTGAAAAGAAAATTGTTACCAAGCTCAGTTCAGATATTTTTTTCAAGATCCAGCAACTTCAAACGTTGACACAGTCATCCTCCAATAAGACAATAGAACGATTTTACCAGCATGTTTTAAATGCAATACCACCATGAAGAAAATCACACTGCTACAAAAAGAGGAAAAGTTATTTGGCTCCCTTTTACCTATTCTCCCTCTGATCATCCCTCTCTCCTCTGTGAGCTCCAGTTTAATTGTTGGACGATGGTGTCTGTGGTGACGGCTGTCAGAGGAAGATGAAGAGTTTTTCCTGGGGCGTGAGGAGAGGGCCACACGGTGATGGAGGGCCCCTCTCCTGCAGCTCCGCTGGCTGCATTAGCACGCCACTTTATAACTATGTGAAAGGGGCACTTCCAATGGCTCCCTCATTACTCACCGGCCCAGTCGGTGCTCTGGCAGGCCCCTGCCCTCTCTCTCTCTATCCATCCTCTCTCTCCATTCTCTTCTCTCCATTTTTTGGAGAGGAGGGACGTCCCTAGGCTCCATCAGCCCCTCGCTCCCCAGGGTGATCCCTATTGTTACTTTGACCCATCAGTGGTACATTTCTCCTCCACATTATTTTGACACCCTCTTTTGTCAGAACGAGGCCCATTGTGCTGCAGTTGTTGTAAATGATGTCACCTCTGTAGAAGAGCCATTGTTAGTGGAGGCTGGTTTAACCCAGTCAGCCTGGTTAAGGCCTGGTGTTTGTTGTAATAATGAGATTTAATTGCTCCGTTTCTCCAGGCCTTCACTACTGAACTTACTGGAACAGATGATTATCATATGCAGGCTCTCAGGGATACAAGGAGAGCCACATTAATGCAAGAGCAGAGCATGATTTCCTCATCAGGGAGGGATTTGTAATGGATTGAGAAACACCCTGAGAGTCAAATTAGAATCATCTAAATGCCTCTAGGGGCAATTTGCAGCGCATGCTGTGGTGAAGAGGATAACATAGTAATTGCATGTTATGTGCCTTACATTTATTTTCAGCAGTATTTTTACAATGTGTACTATGTGATTATATGAACTCGTGATTTAATTAAATTCAGGTTGTTAAAAACAACAGAAAGGTATTTACCCTCAGATAAATGTAGCCATTTAAAAAGATGAAGTGAGTAACCACAGAAGCTAATTAAAATAAGCATTATGGGCCTATTTAGTACAATGTATTTTTATAGCACACCGTCAATCATTTGTTCTATATAGAATTCAAATCAGGGATCTATTTCATTTCTAACACCATTTTGTACATATACCAATCATCATCGAACATCAACCCTACTCTTGACGATGTAGTATATGTTCCACAGTAATTAACCAACCAAACTCCTCAGCTCCATGTGTCGGCTAACCACGTGTCTCTGTCCCTCTGTGTGTGTCCTCAGAAGGAGGGACTTGTGAGGTGATCGCAGCCCACCGGTGCTGTAATAAGAACCGTATTGAGGAGCGTTCCCAGACCGTCAAGTGCTCCTGTCTACCGGGAAAGGTGGCCGGGACAACACGCAACAAACCCTCTTGTGTGGATGGTAAGGACATGTTCATAGCATGTTTTTCACATATGGCTTAATATTCTCAAAAGAAGTAGTTCTCTGAATGTATTGTAGAGGTACTTTTTTTTACAATCATTTATAGCTAATTGTAATAACAATATTGCTGGCTTTTACATACTTTTGAATGAGACTGCCACACGCTGAGGTGTTTCAACAGCTTTCTACCTAATGCGGCTCATTCTTACATGAGTAGGGTTGCAAAGCTACTGGTATTTTACCCACGTTACTGGAATTTTCAGTAATTTTAGTAATTAACTGAAAATCTATGGCAGAAATTTAGGTAATTTATACTATAAAATGTAGTCATATATAGTATTCATTTTCATATCTCGTCCATATTGTCCATGTAGATACACCATATTGTTCAAGATAAAATAGTCTAATTAATGAAAGGACAAAGGCACTATTTTCAATTACCTTGTCCAACTATTGACATTTTTCACAACTGTCACCAGTTTGACGACACAACATTTACAACATGTACATATTGACATAGTAAAATAAATCAGTGTAAAAAAAAAATATGAAGGATATTTCATGCTGAAATCCTCATATTAAACGACCGAGGGTGTTGATGTTTTATCTTTACGATAATGTTTTACAGCTTTGTCATCCCATTTTATTAATTAAAAGATAATGTTATTGAATTATTTCATATAGTTTACATGTGATAAGGCCACACAGAGGGGCAGAGATAATTACACCTGTGATAATCTGAAGTATCCCAAAAGGGCCACTCGATACTAGTCTACAATCCTTGTGTCACGCCCTGGTCGAGGTATTTTGTGTTTATCTTCATTTATTTGGTCAGGCCAGGGTGTGGCATGGGGTTTTTGTATGTGGTGTGTTGGTATTGGGATTGTAGCTTAGTGGGGTGTTCTAGTTAGGTCTATGGCCGTCTGAAGTGGTTCTCAATCAGAGGCAGGTGTTTATCGTTGTATCTGATTGGGAACCATATTTAGGCAGCCATATTCTTTGTGTGTTTCGTGGGTGATTGTCCTTAGTGTCTTGATGTCCTTGTGCTGTGTGCACCAGTATTAGGCTGTTTCGGTTTTCGTTACGTTTATTGTTTTGTAGTGTTTGTATTTAGATTCATGTTACGTTAGTTGAATAAACATGGATCGCAATCTACACGCTGCATTTTGGTCCGACTCTCCTTCACCACAAGATAACCGTTACACCTTGAAAGATGCCAACATTCTGGTAGTTTACTGGTAAACTTCAAAAGTGTCAAATAATATACCCTATGCATGACTCTCTTCTGTCCTAATGAAGTCGATTAAGATAATATCAAAGCACTCTAAATTGGAGACTAAATCGAATCTGGGTGAGTGCTGCAAAGGATTGTGGGAGACAAGCAATAACTTAGATGCATGGCTGAGGACATGAGAATTACCCATGTTGAATATTGCATGGCCCAAGGCATCTTAGGTTCATAAATGAAAAAATAAAAAACTGTCCTCACAAAGGAACGACATAGTCTTCATCATGAATGACGGTACTATGAGGAGGTGTATGTCTGCCCTCTTCAATCCATTTCATTGGCTTGTTTAACTACATCTGACACATGAGACCGACAAAGCTAAGCAAATTCATCCTTGGAACCAACGGCGTAAACTTTTTTAAAGTTCTGAACTGAGCTCCTAAGGCTAAGGACTCCGAACTTGGTTGACTTACTAAATTTAAGAAAGCCGGCGTGTTCCACAGCTACTGGTTGCGTGCCACGTCGTCAACTGTGTCATTGACTGACAAATTTCTATGACATACAGTTGTCGGGAGTCTACATACACCTTAGCCAATTACATTTAAACTCAGTTTTTCACAATTCCTGACATTTTATCCGAGTAAAAATTCCCTGTCTTAGGTCAGTTAGGATCATCGCTTTATTTTAAGAATGTGACATGTCAGAATAATAGTAGAGAGAATTATTTATTTCAGCTTTTATTTCTTTCATCACATTCCCAGTGGGTTAGAAGGTTACATACACTCAATTCGTATTTGATAGCATTGCCTTTAAATTGTTTAACTTGGGTCAAACATTTAGGGTAGCCTTACACAAGTTTTCCACAATGAGTTGGGTAAATGTTGTCCCATTCCTCCTGACAGAGCTGGTGTAACTGAGTCAGGTTTGTAGGCCTCCTTGCTCCCAAGGATGATCCAGACATGTGGAGGTCTACAAAATTTTTTCTGAGGTCTTGGCTGATTTCTTTTGATTTTCCCATGATGTCAAGCAAAGAGACACTGAGTTTGAAGGTAAGCCTTGAAATATATCCACAGGTACACCTCCAATCGACTCAAATTATATCAAATTATATCAATTAGCCTATCAGAAGTTTCTAAAGCCATGACATCATTTTTTTTACATTTTCCAAGCTGCTTAAAGGCACAGTTGACTTAGTGTCTGTAAACTTCTAAAACACTGGAATTGTGATAAGGTGAATTATAAGGGAAATAATCTGTCAGTAAACAATTGTTGGAGAAATTACTTGTGTCATGCACAAAGTTGATGGCCTAACCAACTTGCCAAAACTATATTTTGTGAACAAGAAATTTGTGTTGGTTGAAAAACAAGTTTTAAAATGACTCCAACCTAAGTGTATGTAAACCTCCGACTTCAACTGTATATTGCTTTAGCTGATACTTCAAATACCTATCCAGCCGTTGTAAGCTCTGTTAAGCATCCATAATGTCTGAGCATAGGACCGCACCCAACATGTTAATAAGTGCATTTCACAAAGGGAAAACCCACCTGAATGAAAGGATATAGTGTAGTATGTTAGACTAATTGATATCCTTACATTGCATTGGTGTGATAGAGTTTGATATGCTCAAGATATGAGGAGAGTTGAGAGGATGGGGAGTGAGGTGGTGGGGAGGGGGAAATGAATGGAGATGGTAGGGGAAGGGGATAGGGGGATGAAGGGGATAGGGGGATGCAGAGGAGGGGAAGGGGATAGGGGGATGGAGGGGAAGGGGATAGGGGGATGCAGAGGAGGGGAAGGGGATAGGGGGATGCAGAGGAGGGAAGGGAGGGCTGGGAGATGCTCACACTTCATGCCTCGGTGCTCCTGGCTCCTGCAGTGAGGAAAGAATCACTGTACCTGTTACTGTATTAATTAACAGCCTGTTATATAGAGAGAGGGGATGGAAATGGAACTGACAAGTCACTGAGCAGCGTTGTTCCAGCAGTGAGCACCACGGCACCCTAGAAGGAGGGAGGGAGCATGCCAGTGGTGCATATACCTCTTTCAGGTGAAACTACAGAGACAAAAAACAGATGCCATTTTGTACTCATGATTATAACTTTGCATTTACATTTTTGTCATTTAGGAGACGCTCTTATTCAGAGCGACTTACAGGAGCAATTAGGGTTAACCTCTTGCTCCTACCTGGCACGCAGGCGTCCCATCTAAACATCTGGAAATGCAATTGCACTACGCTAAATGATAATAGTACTAGTTAAAACTCAAACGTTCATTAAAATACACATGCAGGGTATTGAATTAAAGCTACACTCGTTGTGAATCCAGGCAACAAGTCAGATTTTTAAAATGCTTTTCGGCGAAAGCATGAGAAGCTATTATCTGATAGCATGTAACACCCCAAAAGACCCGCAGGGGACGTAAACAAAATAATTAGCATAGTCGTCGCTACACAAACCTCACAAATAATATATAAAACATTCATTACCTTTGACCATCTTCTTTGTTGGCACTCCTAGATGTCCCATAATCACTATTGGGTCTTTTTTTCGATTAAATCGGTCCATATATAGCCTAGATATCGATCTATGAAGACTGTGTGATAAACGAAAAAAAATAGCGTCTTATAACGTAACGTCATTTTTTTAAATTAAAAAAGTCGACGATAAACTTTCACAAAACACTTCGAAATACTTTTGTAATGCAACTTTAGGTATTATTAAACATTAATAAGCGATCAAATTGATCACGAGGCGAAGTATATTCTTTAGCTGTCCGTCTGGAAATAATGTCTGGGTAAACCTCAACCAAAATATCCGGTCGGAGCCCGGGAGAAATGCGCTGCCTTGCGTCTGTTTGACCAAGAAACAAATAGTAGGCAAATGACTCTAGACAACGTGTGGAAGCTGTAGGTATTGCAACCTCAGCCCCATTAAATGTGGTTCACCTTCATCAATGGGTTCAAGTCGCGCATGGATATATTTTTCCATTTTCCTGCACTTTTCGATGAAACGCACGTTCTGTTATAGTCACAGCCGTGATTTAACCCGTTTTATAAACGTCTGAGTGTTTTCCATCCACACATACTAATCATATGCATATACTATATTCCTGGCATGAGCAGCAGGGCGCTGAAATGTTGCGCGATTTTTAACAGAATGTTTGAAAAAGTAAGGGGTAGGAGTAACAGTAACAGGTTAAGTGCCTTGCTCAAGGACACATAGACAGATTTTTTTACCTAGTCGGCTCAAGGGAATAGAACCAGTTGGTACAATTCGCAGGAGTCCGCAATCAAGGAACATCAATGAAAGTGTTAAGACTTTAGTGTGTGAACTCTCTCTGAAAGTTGAAAGTCTGTTCAACTCCGTGAGGGATTATAGACCTGTGTAGTCAATGTCCCGTGACTGTCCCCTCAGTGGTGGGGTGGGGCATGGTGGGGTGCGCTGGCCCAGATGGAACTCATCCCCAGGTCTCCTATTATTAATGCTGCATCTACGATGAGTAACGATGCTGCTATCCAGCCGGGCTCATCTTACCCTCCAGTGGATACCTGCTGTGTTTGTCCCATAGACACACACACTCGGCACCCTATCTTCCCTACACGTGCACCAAGTCCTGTACTGAGTGGCAAGATGTAGAGATCGATTACTCTCCTTTGAGACAGCATCCTGGGTGTATTAACTGTCATTAGCATCAAACCAGGCAAACCCCTCAACAGAACAGAGAAAAGGGACTGCATTAAGATAAAACAGTTCCATTTACATTCGTTTATATGTAATATTTACTCATTTGTGGTTATGCAAGATGTGTATTTGTGTGATTCTTCCTTTGGGATTGGTAAATGATTGGGGTATTTATTAATGCATGGGAATGTGGTGCTTGTGTTGGAGGCTGGTGCCTCACATACTCGGTGGGGGAGTGCTGTAAGCTTATCCCTGCATGGGAATTGATTATTAGCTTTGACAAGTAGAACTACGTCCCAGTTATGTCAGGGCCAACAAGGCTTTTAGTGAGGAACATCCCTTTTAACAAGTCAAACACTCAGGCTTATTTCTCACAACCCATGCTAGGCCAATGCAATATGCTCAAATTAGGCGCCTGTCACTGCACCACTGCCTTTATCCTGCTATGAGAAACGCAAGCGCACAAACACTGTACACATACTTTTTACACACACACACACACACACACACACACACACACACACACACACACACACACACACACACACACACACACACACACACACACACACACACACACACACACACACACACACACACACACACACACACACACACACACACACACACACACACACACACACACACACACACACACACACACAGAATGCTGTTTGCACCATGCCACAGACAGCGCACATACTATTTATACTGTAGCGGTGATGATCTCTTGTCACAAGCAATACACACACACTTTCTCTCATACATACACATACTGTACAGTACACACACAGACACACATTTATTTTCCCTCTTGGGCATATTAAGTGTGGTGCTAGCCGCTGATGGAGAATAAACCCTTCTGTTTGGCTGTGGGCGGGTAATACTGAGCATGACAGGTTGTCATGGTACATTTGAGCAACGTCCAGGGGGAAACGACACATGGACGCGAGCTACTTCAAGGGTGGAAAGAGATGCCTGATTCCTCCACACACTCTGCTGATCAAAAGAACCATCTTAAATAGCTGCAGAATATCAAAAGCACTCGGACTAAACTACATAGTTTGAAAAGGCCCTTCAAAAGACAGTCTTTTCCCTACGCAAGGCCATTACCATCATTAGTGATATCAATGTTTCAAAGAGAATACTTACTTCATTATATCTGAAGATGTGAAATGCTACATACACTGAGTATACAAAACCTAAAGAACACCTGCTCTGTCCATGACATAGGCTGACCAGGTGAATCCATGTGAAAGCTATGATCCCTTATTGATGTCACTTGTTAAATCCTCTCCAATCCATGTAGATGAAGGAGAGGAGGCATGTTAAAGAAGGATATAGAAGCCTTGAGACGATTGAGACATGGACTGTGTATGGGTGCCATTCAGAGGGTGAATGGGCCAAGACTAAATATCTAAGTGCCTTTGAACGGTTTGTGTCAAGAACTGCAACGCTGCGGGGTTTTTCACACTCAACAGTTTCCCGTGTGTATCAAGAATATTCCACCACCCAAAGGACATCCAGCCATCTTGACACAACTGTGGAAAGCATTGGAGTCAACGTGGACCAGCATCCCTGTGGAACGCTTTCGACACCTTGTAGAGTCCATGCCCTGATGAATTGAGGCTGTTCTGAGGGCAAAGGGGGGTACAACTCAATACTACAAAGCTGTTCTTAATGTTTGGTATACTCAGTGCCGTTCATAATATGATGTAGCAGGATCATCAAGAAAGGCAAGAATAAAATAATTTTCTTCTACTGTACACACTGCTCAGACTATACAGAGGAGATGTATTCTTTAAACACACACACACACTTGTGCTGGCTGTGTGTGTGTGGATGCATTAAAACAATGCTTCAGACCTTGGTTTCCACTATTAACTTGCCTCACGGTTGACAGTGCAAAGTCTAAATCCAATGACATCTAAACAAAGTCACACAAAATGAACATCAAATTCACTTATTGGAAGACCTCTGTCTTTCCCAACATGCTTTACTCAGTTATAGACCCACTTGTGATGAGTAAGCCTGCAAGGCCTCAACCTGGTGCCAATACAAGGTCAGCAGAACAGGGCAATAGCTCCTGTAGAAGAACAATGCCTCCTCTCTCGCTGCACGCCCGCCGACAGGAGCAAAGTAAAAATATAAATACTAAAGAAAGGCTGCATGAGTCAGAGTTTTTGTAATGTATTTGTATTTATTATTGAACGGAACCAGGTAGCTAACGTCCTCCAACTTTGTTGCATTCCGCAAAACTCTTCCACAAAAGCGGACATCATTGGACACTTGACAATTCAACTGACAAGACAGGAAGTGCTCAGCCAGTCATTCAGCCAGCCAGGGCTATTCTTTGTGTTCCACGCTCTGCATAGTTCCACATATACTACTTCACGTCCGGACACTTTAAAGTTCCATCCATTGTCAACATTCTTTTTGCAAGAGCAATTGTACAGGTTACAATTGACAAGTCATGGGAACTTCAAGAACTCTCACCAGAGGTGATACAGTTCTACAACGACCACTCAGGCACACTTCAAGAAGAAAAAAAAAACACTTTCAGAAGCACATACACATACAGTGGGGAGAACAACTATTTGATACACTGCCGATTTTGCAGGTTTTCCTACTTACAAAGCATGCAGAGGTCTGTAATTGTTTATCATAGGTACACTTCAACTGTGAGAGACAGACTCTAAATCAAAAATCCAGAATATCACGTTGCGTGATTTTTAAGTAATTAATTAGCATTTTATTGCGTGACATAATTATTTGATACATCAGAAAAGCAGAATTTAATAATTGGTACAGAAACCTTTGTTTGCAATTACAGAGATCACAAGTTTCCTGTAGTTCTTGACCAGGTTTGCACACACTGCAGCAGAGATTTTGACCCACTCCTCCATTCAGACCTTCTCAAGATCCTTCAGGTTTCGGGGCTGTCGCTGGGCAATATGGACTTTCAGCTCCCTCCAAAGACTTTCCATTGGGTTCAGGTCTGGAGATTGGCTAGGCCACTCCAGGACCTTGAGATGCTTCTTACGCAGCCACTCCTTAGTTGCCCTGGCTGTGTGTTTCGGGTTGTTGTCATGCTGGAAGACCCAGCCACTACCCATCTTCAATGCTCTTACTGAGGGAAGGAGGTTGTTGGCCAAGATCTCACGATACATGGCCCCATCCATGCTCCCCTCAATACGGTGCAGTCATCATGTCCCCTTTGCAGAAAAGCATCCCCAAAGAATGATGTTTCCACCTCCATGCTTCACGGTTGGGATGGTGTCTTGGGGTTATACTCATCCTTCTTCTTCCTCCAAACATGGCGAGTGGAGTTTAGACCAAAAAGCTCTATTTTTGTCTAATCAGATCACATTCCTCCTCTGGATCATCCAGATGGTCATTGGCAAACTTCAGGCGGGTCTGGACATGTGCTGGCTTGAGCAGGGGGACCTTGCATGTGCTGCAGGATTTTAATCCATGACGGCGTAGTGTGTTACTAATGGTTTTCTTTGAGACTGTGGTTCCAGCTCTCTTCAGGTCATTGACCAGGTCCTGCCGTGTAGTTCTGGGCTGATCCCTCACCTTCCTCATGATCATTGATGCCCCACGAGGTGAGATCTTGCATGGAGTCCCAGACCGAGGGTGATTGACCGTCATATTGAACTTCTTCCATTTTCTAATAATTGCGCCAACAGTTGTTGCCTTCTCACCAACCTGCTTGCCTATTGTCCTGTAGCCCATCCCAGCCTTGTGCAGGTCTACAATTTTATCCCTGATGTCCTTACACAGCTCTCTGGTCTTGGCCATTATGGAGAGGTTGGAGTCTGTTTGATTGAGTGTGTGGACATTGTCTTTTATACGGGTAACGAGTTCAAACAGGTTCAGTTAATACAGGGAATGAGTGAAGAACAGGAGGGCTTCTTAAAGAAAAACTAACAGGTCTGTGAGAGCCGGAATTCTTACTGGTTAGTAGGTGATCAAATACTTATTGTCATGCAATAAAATGCTAATTAATTACTTAAAAATCATACAATGTGATTTTCTGTTTTAGATTACATCTCTCACAGTTGATGTGTAACTATGATAAAAACTACATACCTCTACATGTTTTGTAAGTAGGAAAACCTGCCGATTTTGCAGGTTATCAAATACTTGTTCTCCCCACTGTATATTACACACACACACACACACACACACACACACACACACACACACACACACACACACACACACACACACACACACACACACACACACACACACACACACACACACACACACACACACACACACACACACACACACACACACACACACTCACACACGCAAATATACACTTTTCAAATTCCATAAATACAGGCTGTAGTCCCTGGGTAGTCATTATGGGTGTAAAATCTTGGACATGTAATAATTGAGAGGCCAAACAATAGTGTCTGTATAGCCAATCAAGAGCCAGTCTGGTACTGTGCAGAGCTGCGATTAATACAAAATAATGGCTTGTGAAACTGACCTCAGATCTAGGGTCTCTGTCTCGGCCCCTCCATAATCACACACTGGCTTCATTATTCCAGCTCTGTTGACCTTCCCCAGCCTTATTACTGCCATTACAAAATGGCTAGTCTCCATGGGACTTCAGCCAGGGTCATCTCTCTGTGTAAGGACTGATCAGGCCTCTTCATTAAAACAATCAGCTCATTATACCCAGTTTGAGGGTTTGTTACTGGTCTGGTGAGATAGGACTCCCATGACTGATTGATTTGGAAATGAATGAGTGATGGGTTAGAGACACAGACACCGATTGTTGAGGTACTGTAGATTGATTGGAGAGTAGAAGAGTGCTTCTGACTATTAGAGGCTGGAGGGACATGGTGCCAGACAGAGGGGCACTGGAGGGCCAGAGGGGCTTTAGAGAGAGGCAGAGGGAGGCAGGGAGAGTTCCCCGTTACCCAGTATTTTACTTTAGGTGTACAAAACCTAAAGTCAAATACTCAAAAATAAAACTTAAGAACACGAAACATAAAAATAGTGCAGATAGAACATATCTACCGCTTCTTAGACGTGCTTTAATTGAGAATGACAGATCTATAACTTTCTATGTGAATTTGGTCAGGTCATCCAAAAATGTACACATTGCAGCTTTAACTATCAATTGAAACTGCAGGCATGCCCTCAAAACTCAACTGGGACAACATTCAATTATGTTCGCTCATCTGTCAACGTGTTCAAACATTGTGTAACATTGTGTTACCCGTCAGACATGTGTTAGGTTCAATCTATCACACACTGTAACTACCCCTGTGTGGATGCTTGACTATGGGGACGTCATCTACAGGTCAGCATGCAAGGGAGCCCTTGAGAATCTAGACATGCTTTATCATTATGTCATTCTGCCAGGTTTTCCCCTTACACCTCTCATCATATGCGTTCTACACTGAGTTTACAAAACATTAAGAACACCTTCCTAATATTGACTTGCACCCCCTTTTGCCCTCAGAACAGCCTCAATTCGATGAAAGGACGAACACAATTGGTCTCTACAAGGTCTTGAAAGCGTTCCACAGGGATGTTGGCCCATGTTGACTCATGCTGGCCCATGTTGTTCTGTATTGACTTTGTGTTTGTCATAATGTACCTGTGCTTCTGTGTTGTGATGTCTGTCTTGTCCTATGATATCAATGGTTTTTTTTGTAAATGTATTTATTGCACCGCACGTCACTTAACCTCAATGTAACGCTGGATTATGCTTTAAGAGATGTAGAAGAGATGTCATGTAGAACAGAGGTCTTCACGGATCCACTTGTACCAAGGGGGTCCGAATCCAGAATTCTAAGTATTGTCACGCTCTGAGTCGGATCTTATATGATTGTCACAGGTCTCAGGTATGTGTCATTTTAACTGACTTGTCCAGGAGGATCCATACAGATCCAAACGCGACTGCAGCAGTAGAAAGAGAGAAATTGTATACTTTATTCTGCTGCTCTTGCTTTTCACGAGAGTGACGCATGGCCCGTGTAGGTTGTTGTTGTTGTTGGCCAATCATACGTCATCAAAGCGGCATGGAGTCACGGAGCCTCCATGTTTGGCAAAAGTTAGGAGATATATAATCAATGGAACATGGAATTAAAAGTTAATGGAGATGGATAGGCAGTGGTGTAAAGTACTTCAGCAAAAATACTTTAAAGTACTACTTAATTCGTTTTGGGGGTATCTGTACTTTACTATCGATATTTTTGACAACTTTTACTTTTAATTCACTACATTTCTAAAGAAAATCATGTACTTTTTACTCCCAAAAAAAACATTTTCCCTGAAAGCCAAAAGTACTCGTTACATTTTGAATGCTAAACAGGACAGAAAATGGTCAAATTCACACACTTCTCAAGAGAACATCCCTGGTTTTACCTAATGCCACTGATCTGGCAGAATCAGTAAACACAAATGCTTTGGTTGTAAATGATGTCTGAGTGTTGGAGTGTGCCTCTGGCTATCTGTCAATAAAATACAATTGTGCTGTCTGATTTGCTTAATATAAGGAATTTAAATGATTCATTATTCATAATTATTCATTATTTTACTGTAACTTTGGATACTTAAGTATATTTTAGCAATTACATTTACTTTTGATACTTAAGTTAACTTAAAACCAAATACTTTTAGACTTTTACTCAAGTAGTATTTTACTGGATTACTTTATTATTTTACTGGGTGACTTTCACTTTTACTTGAGTCATTTTCTATTAATGTATCGTTACTTTTACTCAAATATGACAATTGGGTACTTTTTCCACCACTGAGGATAGGCTACAACAACCAAGATCAAAATGTTAGGCTGCTACTTAATATTCTGAAGATGTTGTTGTTTGTAACTGTGTAGGACGAGAAAGTAAATAACCTAGCTTTGGCAGCTATCTACTATTGCGTCTTCTCCCTGCTCCCCGTGTCACTCACTCACTCACTTACTCAGAGTAGTGTCAGTCAATTAAGTCAGTTAATTGACTGACACTACAAGTCAGTTACAATTACACGTACCCGAGACCCATTACAATCAGATCAGACTCTCAGACCCGTGACATAGAAAACGTTTTGGTCCCATGAAGACCTCTAATGCAGAATTTGATACATCATGATTGTGCCAATGATATTTTATTTTATTTTATTTAACCTTTATTTAACCAGTAGGCCAGAGGAGAACAAGTTCTCATTTACAACTGCGACCTGGCCAAGATTAAGCAAAGCAGTGCGACAAAAACAACAACACAGAGTTACCAATGGGATAAACACACGTACAGTCAATAACACAATAGAAAACACAATGTACATTGTGTGCAAAAGTAGTAAGATTTGGGAGGTAAGGCAATAAATAGGCCATAGAGGAAAAATAAGTATGACAGACAGACCGACATTTTTGTGATGACCAGGCCTTGCACTGTAGGTAATTTACCCAGGGACCACCGTCCTGCTTTAATAATCCACATCCCCTTCATAGTTCTCGTCAGGAGAGGAGGGGAAACAGGAGGGGTCATGAAGTCGCTGTGGTTGTGACTTTAGTGTTGGTAGTGGGAAAGGGGGAAAGGGGGGAGGAGGTAGGAGTGGAGTGGATGTCTGGGTGGTGAGGAATGGATCCCAGCCCATAGAATGGAACTTTTCCAGCTGCCATGGTCGCTGAGAGAGATGTCCCGGCCTGGATTCAATAGATCTGGAGCTGGAGCCTGCTATTTAAGTTGGGTTTAAATTGTATCAGTTTAGCTTTTACGATGATGACCTTATGAATGAGATGGAGAAGTCTGCCACTGTCTTATCAATAGACATCTTGTCTCTAAGGTACTGTAACGGTGGTAGAAATGACTTGGAGCTGTTTATATATCTTGCACAGAAAGCCATTATGCTGTTTATAATAAGGGCAGAGTTAGTGTCTCTGAGACATGTTCGACAGGCACATACAATTGACTGGCCCTATAGAAATGACTAACTCAGATGTAGACGCTCCACACACAATGTGAGGAGAAATCAATGTTTCATGGAGTATAGTAAATACCATTCATCTTTCATGCAAATTACAGGTCATCTTTCAACCCCTCTGGTGAAGCAGCATTTTAATCTCAGCTCTCCCTCTCTCTCCTTCTCTTTTCTCCGTCACTGTCTCTCTCTTTTCCATTCCAAAAAAAAAAAAATCTTTGCGGGTATTACTTTACCATTTTCAATTCAGTGGATTCTGCATCGAAAGTGTTGAATATAAATCCTTCTCAATGTTTCCAGGTTCTGCTGTTCGTAACAAAAATCAGGAGGTAAGTAGAAAACAGGCTCATTGCAGCACAAAACGATCAGACGCGTCGCCTGGAGCACCAGACTTTATACAGTTGATGGTGTTTTTCCAGCTCAGCCCTGGCTTAACTAGAATAGCATGGAAACAAACATTGCAGCATCTCAGCAAGACCTCATGGTGAGATAATGTTTCCTGCCATCACACATGGGATTGCTGTGTGATTAAGATGGGATGCATATTTAGTGAAGCTACACAGTGTGTGAGAAAGACGGGGAGAGAGAGAGAAAGAGATATGACAGATGAATTTGTGGTAATTGCTGTATGTGGTGAACAGCCACGGGGGAGCCTATGGTTAATGTGTGTTTGGTTGGTGTGCGGAGGAAGATAACGCTTTGCTCTGGGCTCTGCTAGCTCTGGTAGCTTCAGCACACGGTTAGGCCATCTTTAGGGGGAGGGGAAGCGTCAGCTTGGGATTGCTGATACTTCACTGAGGAGTCTCTGTGGTTTCTATAAAGCCAATGCAGCGACTGTATGAGTCAGTTCTTCTCGGAGTGTGTATGTGTCCAGTGTTTGAAAAGTAGGCTACAGTGCAGCCTGTTCTTGCTCCGGACACGTTGCTACAGTTTGTACCACAATGCACAGGAGCTTTACTGTGCCCTGCATTTTTGAAGGAGGTGCTTACAAAGACTTGCTACCCTGTAACCTTGGTTACTCAGATTACCAGAAAGGTGAAACAGGATGTGAGTTGGAAAACCCCAATATGACTATCTCGACTCAGGAATTCATACTTCCAATCCTATCCAGTTAAAGGGGAATGGAAAACTTTAGGAAGGTAAGCTAAGCCAAGAGGTGCATTTAATCTAATGCTAAACATGTGCATTTAAAAGAAAATAATAATAAGTACAGTAGTACAGTTCTGGGTGGAAAGAAGATCATGCAGGACAAACACCAGACTGGCTCATTGCCTTCAATGGGAATGAAGGTTCTATACAAGACATTTCTTTCACTGAAAACAGAAGCATAACAACACATGGGTGACACAAAGCACATACTTTCTAGTCTGAATGTCACAGAAACCACTGTGAATTCCTGTGGCAGACATGCAATAGGTGCACACACACAGGCAGACGTTCACACACACAAACACACCAACATCTCGATGAGAAGACGGGAAAGAACCTTATTTGTTTTGTCTAATAGCTAGAGGACGTATTTTGTAGATGTTAATGAGAGGCAATTAGTTTTGATTAAAAATAAGATTACTGCTTCTCCATGCAATGCTACTATATCAAAACAAAATAATGATTAATCACTGTTTGGGCAAGACATTATTGTCAACAGCGAGATTCATTTCACAAACTGTACAAATTGCTCTGAGCAAGGAAGGATGAGAAAACATTCATTTAGAAACGTGTGTGGGTCTTATCACCATAGTCTGTTCACTTGAGGACTTTTTCATCATACTGAAAAGCTGGAATTATCCTCAATGTGTTTGTGTCTGTTGCCCACGCCTGTGTACCAATATTGTGTGTCATGACAGGTTGGACTCAGCCCTATCTCTCTGTCTCTCTCTCCCCCTGGCAGCGTCCATTGTGATTGGGAAGTGGTGGTGTGAGATGGAGCCGTGTCTGGAGGGAGAGGAGTGTAAGACTCTGCCTGATAACTCTGGATGGATGTGCTCCTCTGGGAACAAGATCAAGACCACAAGGGTGAGACTCTGCTATGGCCCTAGACAACACACACATCACACTGAACACAGCACGCACACATCAACACAGCACACACAGACTACTCTCTCACAATGGCTATGGATGTGTCAGATAAGCTATGTGAATCTGTTGGTTAACTGAGTCGTGGTGAGAAGCCCTCACTAGAAAACAACAACAACAACAACCACAACAACCTATCAGGCTGTAAATATAACCCGAGTGACCACAGCTAGACAAGACAGTTCTGATATAAACGCTTTGGTACATCCACTGGTATACTGTGGTAGGTGTTCATCTCCTTTCCCAATCCTATCATTTGGGTAATCGTCTCCTGAATCGTCTCCTGAATCGTCTCCTGTTATTTCATATGAAGAAGCCTACATTTTCAAAACTCAAGCAGAGTTCAGCGGGAATAAAGTGTGCACTTGACACGTGTTGTGCATGTGTTTGTTCGAGTGAGGTGAGCTTTTTCAACTGTAAGCAGAATATCCAATGACCTGCGCCAGAAAAGTGTAAGGAAGGCAGTGGAAAAACAGCGTGTTTTTGCCTAAGGGGTAAACTCTTTTAGAAGATAAACTTAAGAGCAAGTGCCTTTCCACTGCCAGGCAGTGTGTAAAAAAACAAGATGAAGAATCGGCCGTAAGAAATGAAAATAATAAAAGGAATAAAATGAGCTCATCTAACACTCTGTGACAGGTTGATCGGCAGATTTGTATCCATTCTATGGGTGCAGCCTCCCGCTTCTCTTAGTGATTCGTGACCATGACTGAATAGAAATAGAGACTAATGTGATAATGGTGACAGGAACAGCCAGGGAAGGTTAGACCACACAGGGTTTCTCAAGGTTGTTCCGCTTGCTTATGCAATACACAGTCTATACTTGCATGCTATTCCAAGCCCTAAAAGCGAAAAGAAGTTGACCGGATGGTACGATTTTGCCAGCCTGTCAAGGTAAGCAAACTTTAAGAACACCTCTCAGAATGCATTCTTTGGACAACAACGTGAAAGGCGTTTCATAAATTGGATGTATAACCTTGGACGAACCCTCTCGTTGCCAAGCATATTTCCTAAAACAGTGGTTCACAAACCTCTCCTTGGGGACCCCCTACCGTCCTATGTGTTTGATCTATTCCAGAGCTAGCACACCTGATTCAAATTGTCAACTCATCATCAAATCCTTGGTCGCCTTCCTCTGCTCAGACATTGCATGCATCAACCAATGGTTGCGTGACACGTCATCGACTGTGCCGTCGGACAGCAGATTGCTACAACATATGACGTGGTTAGCTGATACCTAAACGACCTATCCAGGCACCCATTGAATACATGAATCAGGCAAGCTAATTCAAGGCCACAACAAAATGTTGAAATGTCTGGCCATCCCTGAGGAGAGGTTTGAGAACCACTGTCCTAAAAACACCTCATGTGAATCGATTACTATGTGCAATGCTAGAAGTGATCTGAAGTCAGTGAACAGGAAGGGATCCTGTGTGTGTGCATTAGGGTCAGAGGCAAAGGCTCTACAAAAGGATATACTCCTAAATATCCACATCAACATTTTCTCTTGACCCTCTCTTTGCAGAACACTGCGCCATACTCACCTTTTTAGCTCTGGAAGCAAAATGCAGAGGATGCTTCAACAGAAACTGAGCTGCATTCTTGCTTCTGTAAAGGTTAGTCTCTCTCCAGCTCTTCTTCATGTGCACTTCACGAAACAACTATAGGAGTGTGACTGACTGACTTATGTTCAATGGCTTCTCATTCATTCAAATACTCAGAGAAAAATATTAAACTGTGTGTGTTTACAAAATGTGCATAATTAGGCAAAATGACACAAATACTACGCGCTCTCCCTTCCACTGAAGATTACAGTGAAACACACACAGCACATGCAACACGCGCAATATAAATTACGTTCGTCAACAATTTAAAAACCTATCTCATGTACAGTAGCAGTCAAGAGTTTGGACACACCTTCTCATTCCAGAGTTTTTCTTTATTTTTACCATTTTCTACATTGTAGAATAATGAATAGTGAAGACATCAAAACTATGAAGTAACAAACATGGAATCATAGAATCATTGGCGACTCCGGGATGCTGACCTTCTAGGCAGAGTTGCAAAGAAAAGCAATCTCTCAGACTGGTCAATAAAAAGAAAAGATTAAGATGGGCAAAAGAACACAGACACTGGACAGAGGAACTCTGCTTAGAATGCCAGCATCCCGGAGTTGGTGTTTTGCGGGTAATATTTAATTAATCTGCCAGTTTCTCAAACTAGACACTCTAATGTACTTGTCCTCTTGCTCAGTAGTGCACTGGGGCCTCCCACTCCTCTTTCTATTCTGGTTAGAGCCAGTTTCACTGTTCTGTGAATCGAGTAGTACACAGCATTGTACGAGATCCTCAGTTTATTGGCAATTTCTTGCATGGAATAGCCTTCATTTCTCAGAACAAGAATAGACTGATGAGTTTCAGAAGAAAGGTATTTGTTTCTGGCCATTTGGAGCCTGTAAATCAAACCCACATGCTGATGCTCCAGATACTCAAATAGCCTAAAGAAGGCCAGTTTTATTGCTTCTTTAATCACAAAAACATTTTCAGCAGTGCTAACATAATTACAAAAGGGTTTTCTAATGATCTATTAGCCTTTTAAAATGATAAACTTGGATTAGCTAACACAACGTGCCACTTGAACACAGGAGTGATGGTTGCTGATAATGGGCCTCTGTACCTGTATGTAGATATTCCATTAAAAATCAGCTACAATAATCACTTACACTTACAAAGTCTACACTGTATTTTGGATTGATTTTATGTTATTTTAATGGACGAAAAATGTGCTTTTCTTTCAAATACAAGGACATTTCTAAGTGACCCCAAACTTTTGAACGGTAGTATATATATGCAGGCCTCAACCCCTCCCCTTAGAGCACTTGATTCAGTATATCATGCGGCCCTCAGGTTCATTACCAATCAAAAACATTGATCACATCATTGTGATCTCTACAGCGTCATTGGCTGGTCGTCATTGACCTTGCGTAGGCTTAAACACTCGTATACACTGATTTAAAAAGCCATACTGGCCATAAAATGCCACTTTATCTCTGTTCTTTTTTAATCGAGTCAATAACTAAATATAAATTACGGTCCCATTCTCAATTGCTTTTAACAGTACCACGAATTATAACAGGTCATGGTAGAAATAGTTTTAGGTACTCAACTCTGTGGTTTTGGAATTCTCTCCTGAACATTTTAAACTTTGATGATCTAGTCACGTTGGTGGAGTTTTAACACTTGATCGATGTAAATATCACGTGTTTAATTGTCTTTAGGACAGCTGTTTTCTAGTCGTGACATTCGTGTTTTGTTTTTACATAATATGTAATTGTTGTACTTGTATGTGTGTCTATAGTTTTCTTTTATGTTGTGTTAGTATATGTAAGTTGTTTTGTCTCAAACTCTGTTCCCCTGCTGCTATTGGGAAAAGCATTGTTATCTCAATGAGAAAAACCTGTATAAATAAAAGTTAAATAAATACAAATATAGAAATAAAAAAACAGACACATCTCAACACCAAATGTTCAGAGGAGACTGTGTGAATCTGGCCTTCATGGTTGAATTTCTGCAACCACTACTAAAGGACACCAATAATAAGAAGAGACTTGCTTGGGCCAAGAAACACGAGCAATTGACATTAGACTGGTGGAAATCTGTCCTTTGGTCTGAGATCTTTGGTTCCAACTGCCGTGTCTTTGTGAGAAGGAGAGTAGGTGAACGGATGATCTCCGCATGTGTGGTTCCCACCGTGAAGCATGGAGGAGGAGGTGTGATGGTGTGGGGGTGCTTTGCTGGTGACTCTGTCTGTGATTTATTTAGAATTAAAGGCACACTTAACCAGCATGGCTACCACAGCATT
Organism: Oncorhynchus gorbuscha; assembly: GCF_021184085.1. Lineage (NCBI taxonomy): Eukaryota > Metazoa > Chordata > Actinopteri > Salmoniformes > Salmonidae > Oncorhynchus > Oncorhynchus gorbuscha. The sequence goes on from NC_060175.1 coordinate 46,409,773, forward strand.
CTGCAGCAATTCGTCATCCCATCTGGTTTGCGCTTAGCGGGACTATCATTTGTTTTTCAACAGGACAATGACCCAACACACCTCCAGGCTATGTAAAGGCTATTTGACCTAGAAGGACAGTGATGGGAGTGCTGTATCAGATTACCTGGCCTCCACAATCACTTAACCTCAACGCAGTTGAGAAGGTTTGGGATGAGTTGGATGGCAGAATGAAGGAAAAGCATTCAACAAGACCTTATGTGGGAACTCCTTTAAGATGTCTGGAACAGCATTCCTAGTGAAGCTGATTGGGAGAAGCCCAAGAGTGTGCAAAGCTGTTGTCAAGGAAAGGGTGGCTACTTTGAAGAATCTCAAATATAAAATTGATTTTGATTTAACACATTTTTGGTTCCTACAGGATTCCATATTTGTTATTTCATAGTTTTGATGTTTTCACTATTATTCTACAATGTAGAACCCTTGACTGAGTAGGTGTCCAAACTTTTGACTGGTACTGTACATCTGGAAATACAAAGACATGCATGCCGCCTGTCCACACACACACACACACACACACACACACACACACACACACACACACACACACACACACACACACACACACACACACACACACACACACACACACACACACACACACACACACACACACACACACACACACACACACACACACACACACACACCCTGGCCATTTGCTGTTCTGGTCAGATCAGCGTGTAATAGTAGGATCAGTCCCTATCTCTCATCCATTCTCTCCTTTGTTTCATGTCCTATTTTGCTACTGGGTACTGTGTAAATTAGATTACTGTGCATAGTCCCAGTCTGCCAATCCCATTATGAATTGCTCATCTCGTGTGTGTGTGTGTGTGTGTGTGTGTGTGTGTGTGTGTGTGTGTGTGTGTGTGTGTGTGTGTGTGTGTGTGTGTGTGTGTGTGTGTGTGTGTGTGTGTGTGTGTGTGTGTGTGTGTGTGTGTGTGTGTGTGTGTGTGTGTGTGTGTGTGTGTGTGTGTGTGTGTGTGTGTGTGTGTGTGTCTGAAACCCTTGGGTATGTCTGTCTCCTGCCCCTCTTGTTGTGTGGGTTGTTCTCAGAGGCTGCTTTATGTCCTGATCTGCCTCTAACGTGGGGCATTTAGACAACTATCAGCGGACAGCATAGACAACAGACCATTTAAAAGGGTTTTATTTCCCTCTCTGTATTCCTGTTTTAATCAACATCTTTCTTTCATTCTTTCTGCATTGAGGGCAAATAACCTCATCTGTATTTGTTTCGTTATACTCCAGTAAATCCTACAGGACTTTCTTCCCCCCTTTTCATTTCACCTGCAGGGTTTCATTTGGCTCTGAACAGCCTCAGTGAAATGCAATCAGGCACTCCCCCCCCACACACACACACACACAAACACACAGAAATACATCAGCTTTAATACTCGTTTTTTAAATTGGCCTGAACGTAAGAAGCTGACAAAGCGCGTGCCTGACAGCCTTTTTTTCTGTATTTATTTCTTGCTGTCTTTCAGAGGGGGAGCCCTGCTTGCCTGTACTCTATCAGCAGCAGACAAGGCAGGCCTTTTGTTTGAGGAAGTCACAGTGAAGGGAACTGGGGAGGGACCCCTCCAAACACACGCCCAGCATAGATCCACATTACCCGCTCCATTGGCTAAATAGATCAATCCATTTCTTCTCACGCCATACAATTACATGGAAAAGGGAGAGAACAAAAAAAAAAGCTGAAATGTAACATCTTTTCTTCATTCTGCTTACCTGCCCCTTTTGTTATAAGGATCTAATTATGTGAAGGCTTCACTATAATCAAGAATCCCTACCAGACAGACAGTACATGTCACCAGACAGATTGACTGTTAGCCCAGGATCATTCATGGCTGAGAGAAGAAGAAGAAGAAGAAGAAGAAGAAGAAGAAGAAGAAGAAGAAGAAGAAGAAGAAGAAGAAGAAGAAGAAGAAGAAGAAGAAGAAGAAGAAGAAGAAGAAGAAGAAGAAGAAGAAGAAGAAGAAGAAGAAGAAGAAGAAGAAACTGATAAGAGCCATTTCACTAATACGTTGGTAGTTTCCTAGCTGTTGCCTCAGTATGTAAATGCAGTATATGCTTTGCTGTTTCAAGAGCCACATGTTGTCTATTAGAAGTACCAGAAGGCAACTTTTCAAGACAGTCACAAAACACAACAGGATATATCCCATCTGGGAGGCTTGTTCAGAGCAAAGTGCAACAGACACATCACCATCAAATGTGTTGAATAAGAGAAATCATAAATCAATTGATCAAATGAACAACTGTCACCACTCCACACAGTACCGTTCAAAAGTTTGGGGTCACTTAGAAATGTCCTTGTTTTTGAAAGAAAAGCACATCAGAAATGCAGTGTAGACGTTGTTGTAAATTACTATTGTCGCTGGAAATGGCTGATTTTTTAATGGAATATCTACATAGGCGTACAGAGGCCCATTATCAGCAACCATCACTCCTGTGTTCCAATGGTACGTTGTGTTAGCTAATCCAAGTTTATCATTTTAAAAGGCCAATTGATCATTAGAAAACCCTCTTGCAATTATTTTAGCACTGCTGAAAACTGTTGTTCTGATTAAAGAAGCAATAAAACTGTCCTTCTTTAGACTAGTTGAGTATCTGGAGCTTCAACATTTGCGGGTTTGATTACAGGCTTGTTCTGAGAAATGAAGGCTATTCCATGCAAGAAATTGCCAAGAATCCGAAGATTTCGTACAACGCTGTGTACTGTTCTACTCCCTTCACAGAACAGTGAAAACTGTCTCTAACTAGAATAGAAAGAGGAGTGGGAGGCCCCAACTGAGCAAGGGGGCAAGTACTGTACATTAGAGTGTCTAGTTTGAGAAACAGATGCCTCACAAGTCCTCAACTGGCAGTTTCGTTAAATATTATTCTTCAAAACACCAGTCTCAACATCAACAGTGAAGACGTGACTCCGGGATGCTGGTCTTCTAGGCAGAGTTGCAAAGAAAAAGCCATCTCTCAGACTGGCCAATAAAAAGAAAAGATTAAGATGGGCAAAAGAACACAGACACTGGACAGAGGAACTCTGTCTAGAAGGCCAGCATTCCAGAGTTGCCTCTTCACTGTTGGTGTTGAGACTGGTGTTTTGCGGGTACTATTGAATGAAGCCTTAATTTCTCAGAACAAGAATAGACTGACGAGTTTCAGAAGAAAGTTCTTTGTTTCTGGCCACTTGGAGCCTGTAATCGAACCCACAAATGGTAGTGTATCATTTTTTGGTACCATCCGTCCGCATTTTGCTTTCATAATAATGACATGACGGCTGATGTAAGCTTAAAGGGGTAGTCTACAGTTGCTACATACATGTTTGGACTTATAAATGAATGATATGTACCCATTGATTGTTGAAGAATATACTGCAACTTCTAAATGCCTTATGAGCTTAGTTCAATTGTCATACCCCATCAGAACCCCAAATTTGATCTTGTTTTACTCCAATGTTTCTAAACAAAGTAAGTGTAAACATATACTGTAGCCTCAAAACACGGTTAGAACTTGTGATATCATGGATGGTCAGTCATTGCGTACATACCTCCGTCTATGAATTTGAGAGTGGTTACATTTATCCAGCCCCATCCCTCCACTTTCTAAGTGTTTCAACTGCCGATTACTGCTTTAACTGTCTTCAAAAGTCGACTAAGTAGAAGAAACACTTTGGCTTTGTAGTGGGGTAATATTTGATATGTGTATATTATACTGTGTATAACTCACACGCGTCCCGTGATAAGACTGTGTCGTTTGTACATTAACAAAGTGTATTAGAAAGTATATCTGACTCCATTTAGCGTTATAGTACAAAGAGATGCGTATTAGGCCAGGGGCCTAGAAGCTTCGAAAATGAGAATATATCACACAACCTTTCGCCAATGGACAGGATACAGTATGAGAGAGAGAGAAAAACAGACCTTCATTTTAGTTATGACATCTGAAGGTGTGAAACCTACCACCATTGACCAATCAAACAATACCAATACACATGGTTAGCAGATGTTATCGCGAGCGTAGCGAAATGCTCTTGCTTCTGGATCCGACAGTGCAGCAGTATCTAAGAGGCAATATCTAACAATTCCACAACAAAACCTAATATTTAACAAATTCCACAGCGACACCTAATACATCAAACATTTCCGTAAAAAACAACAACGCTAAAGCCTTGTGTTCCTGTTTTTGTATTTATTTTTCGAGCTGTTGGTGTTAGGTGCACTTGATTCAGCAGCCCTAGCACCGGGGAGGCAAAGTGTTCCCATTTTTAACCATTGCATGTGTCTGAAGGTAGAACTCCACCTACCCAGTAGTCCCAGATAGCAAATCAAGTGCACCTATAGGCCTACCACTGACCAATCAGATAGCTCGTAACACTGTGTCTGCACAATGTAATAGGAAGCATCGAACGCACAGCAAAGTTCATAATGTGAGATTTCAAAAGTTTTAAAACCATGAGTGGAGACTCAACGAATACAGCAAATTGCTGCGGTGTTTATGAGTAAGTTCATGTTTAAGTTGTTATTCAGCACTATCAACACTTTGTTCAGCAGTTTAATAGTTCATAAAATGCACGTTCTCCCAAATTCCACTCACACTACAACCAGCACTGCAGCTGCAATGAATGAGTACAGCAAAGTGTTTCGATAAGCTTGCGTTGTTGTTATTTGAGGCGTGTCTTTGTTACCATCGAGGAGTTTTTCAACAACATAAATTGATGCACGAGGCAGAAATACTGCAGCTGGAAGACTGTGTCCCCTTTTCTCAGCGGAAGGAGAGAGGAGGGATGGTGAATCGGGAAAGAGGAAGCCTCACCGTTGCTCCCTCCCCTCAAACTGACTATCAGATGCAGGCCATCAGTCCAGTAAAAAGAAAAAAAGTGAATTATTATGCTCACTCAGCTGTCTGTCACAAGTAATACAACAAATGATCTATTACCAGTGTGGTTATACACCTTAAATGTTGAAACATAATTTCAAAATTGTCTTAGAAGAACAACATTGTCAGGACAATTCAAGTTTAGCCAGTATGCAGTGATAATGTATTGGGCCTACAGCCTACTGCACAAACCTCATTGCTGCAGAACTGTTTTTAATTGGTTAATGTTGCATAGGCATCCTTATTTTAAAGTCATGTTATTTTTTTCCTGAGCGTTAGATCTCGGCTTGCATATTGACTCAGAAAATGTTAGTGACCGCTGCTTTAGAGAGAGCGAGATACATTTTGGCCCTCAGAGGGGGGAAGGGCGTACTGGTCCATAAAGCATTGCCATTTGTGTTTTGCTGCACCATTTGCCATGCAGCCCCAGGTGACAGAGACATAGTTTAGGGCCGAGCCTGCAGTGTCATAAAGGAATGTGTCATAAGCAGACATCAACAGCCTTCACTGTTTATGTCCTCTGTCATGTCATTCTCATAACAGTGTTATGTAGGCCTTATGATGGAAGGTTCATGTAAAGTGGTTCTGTTTGCTTCTACTCTTTTGCTCTATACCCACTGTCAGTGTCACATTAAATGGATCTTGATGTATGTTGTTGTCGTCTGGAGTTTTCTGTTCCTTGGGGGGGGGGGGGGTTTCGTTGCTTTTCAAAGAAGTTCCTCAACAAATGGAATGGATGTGTTCAGCACTTAACGAGAAACAGGAAAGAGAATGTCTACATGATTTCGCCAAGGCAATTGTCCTTGGCTCTTTTTACTTATTGATGTCTATGCAAATTGCATTTTAATGTGGCCTGTAAATTAGAATGCAGAGGGCTTCGTTTCCAACAGGAAAAAAAAGTTTGGGAATCCTTTTCCAATCCATCCCTACCTGCTGCTGGGGACAGAACAGAGGACAGCTGAAATGACAGCATGTGCATATAATGTAACAAACCTCTGTGGGATTCAGTCTGTCTCTCTGTGGGAGAAGCAGGCGTAATGACAACTGTGCTTGTTATATTAGAGGTCACTTTCTGCTGGAACAAACTGTGACATTTGGCCATTCATTGGTTGATAGAGATGAAACAGATGCAAACGCTGGACAGCTTCGCCCTGAGGATTAGCTCTCTGACCAAAGGGTCTAGTTCTGTATAGAGAGAAGAGAAGGGGGAGAGTACACGTGGTACCTGCTACTGTAAGGCTGTGTCCTGGTAAAGAGAAAATTGAGTCAAACTACATTTGAATGGGAATGATCGAGTCGTCATGCTACACTAAGTCAGACTTTTCTATATGGTGTTTATGGTTGTGAATGTTGTCTAAAACTATCTGCATCACTCCAGCTTTGAAAAAAGGTGGCACTTAATCTTGAAAATGTTGAATGTCATCACAATGTTATACCATGATAGTGAACCATAAAAAACGATGCCAACAACCCAACTCTCTCTGACAGGAGAGTTGGGTTGACAGAGGTGGTGCACACAGGGCCACTAACAAACTGAATGAACATTCTGACCTGTCAGAGAGAAAAGCTATAAGCCTCCACATCATTCTACCATCCACCCCCACAATTTCCAAATTACGACACAGACCTATTAGTATGAGCTGTGCCCAGGGCCCCGAGGGGTCCCCCAGGGTCCTGTCCCTGTCTCAATCACACACACACACACACACACACACACACACACACACACACACACACACACACACACACACACACACACACACACACACACACACACACACACACACACACACACACCTGGCTGCCACCACCAGCAGAGACCTGTGGATGGAAATGTCATTGTGAGCAGTGTGAGGGCGAGACCAGAGCCACTGGGTTTTTAACATTTTTATTAGCTCCACGTTGTGCAGGGTGTGTCCCCTATTCTCTGTCCTAATTTCTCATTCTTAAACAGGATTTATCAGAGTCAAAGTTTTAGATTGATTGCCGTGAATGTTGTTGATTTCGGTAAATTAGCATTTTTAGTAAATATAAAAAAAATATCACATTTTTGAGGAAATGTGAACTTTTAAATGATATATTGAGACACACTGTCAACATGAGAAAACATACCGTGTGTGTAACCAAGACGAGACAGAGGGGATGCAGCAGTTAAAGATGGAGCAGTCTGGTTCATCATGAACATACTGAGCACCTCATTCAAAGCCTTCTATAGCTGCCTGAGGGCTGCACAATGTGCCATTGAAATCCAGCCAGATTCACGACTGACACTAAATAAGAGTTGTTGAATTTAAGCCACAGGGAGACAGTCAGGCTTACGTCCCTTTTAGCCTTTTAGTCCCTTCACTGCGCTCAGATAGACGGGCTGAAATACTGAGAGATGATTGGCTGGTTCTGTTTGAGGAAGCACAGGCTTCTCCGTGACGTTGATCATGGGTACAGAAGTGTGAAGTAATAAAGCAGAAAATATGCCACAGTGATATTACCCAGAGCAGGCAAACACAGCATGGAAACACACCAAGGTTTTTGCAACGACACTCTCTAATATCTCATGGATGAGAATGTACCTCAGTTTCGATATTGCTCACTCTCACAAAAGCTGTCTGTTTTTAGCAATAACAGCAGAGGGGAGGTGAGAGAGATGAGCCTCTCAGTTCAAAGACCTCTTGTTTTGAAATGTGGAATGGAGAAATTCCTCGGGGTGTAATCCTCACGCACTTGTATGCCTTTGTTCTGTCTAAGTGTGTGTGTGTTTCTCTTCTCCTCTTCCCTGTGTGTTTCAGATTCACCCCAGGACCTAACAAAGAGCTCCCTTGCAGGCTCCGAGCCAGGATCCCCTCCCTCCAAACGGACTAAAACTATTACATCAACTGGATTACCTGTGACTGCAAAAAAAGGATATCCTCCTAGATAAAACAGCTTCACTCGGGTGGTGCCAAGGATTTTAGACCAGACTAATCCCTTTTTGATCAATGAGCCTCACGTCGGGACTCTCCTCCACAACAACCACGGCCAATTTCCTACATGCTCTTTTTTTCTCCCTTTCGAAACTAAAACAGCTTAGCAGGGGTTATTTAGAGGTTGTAAAAACGTTATTTGAAGACACTAACGCCTTCCCAAAGGTAAACTGTATTATCCTCACTGAGCCTCAGTGCCACTGAGCAAGGGATCCTACAGGATCAGTGGCACGTTGGAGGGACATTATGTGGGGATCGATTGAACCTTTTTCAATAATCCTTGTCATCGGCGTCCATCTTAGAAGCGACATCTCAGCATGCCAGCTTTGTTGTGACTGTGCAGAGCCTGGGCAGTGACCCTGACTGCTGTCGACTCTGCCTACGCAACGCAATACCCACAGGAACAACAACAACACAGCGCTGATTAAACAGACACTCAGAGGTCACAAGGGTCAACCCAGGGGCCCATAGTCCATGATTGACATGTCATTCAGAACTGTTCTTTGTTGGCACATTCTATGTAATTCATTGGAGCTTTTTCTTTGTACATAATATACTTGTGTGTATATATACTGTAAATACAGGATAAAAAAGGCAGTTTGAGGGCTCTCTTATACAGTAAACATATCCTGCAAGGAGAACCTTCCATGGAATTCTTCAGTTCTTTCCCTGATTATGAAGTACAGTGAATTCCTAGTCAAAGGTAGTGGTTGAATATGCTCTCTGTGTATAGGACTGTTTGCAGTGTTTGATTTCATTGAGGATCTCTGGAATAGACTTTGCGGGACCATAATGAGAACGTATTGGTCTCATTCACCCTTCAGTGATGTGCTTGGAAAACAGGAATCCCTGTAGCTTCTGTAAAGATGATTAAACCACTGTACAGAACTGCCTCACAAAAGAAACAAGCATCAACAGTGACCCAAGTCCTCTTTTTTTGTTATAAATTATCGATAACAACAGTGCAACTGGGTCCAGTATCTGAGACTTATTTTATGTCCTGTGTCTGCTATTGAGAATGGTTGTGGACTTGACTTTGCTTGTTGTGCGTAGATTCCACACTGACACACTGAAAGACTTCCCAGTGGATATTTAGAAAAATACATTGAGAAAGTATTGGACACATTTGAACAGACATGCAGTACCTTCACTAGATATACATACAGTCTTATCAGAATTAAAGGGGTTTTCTATAATGAGTTTCCTGTCTCCCTTTACTAAAAGTTTACTGTTTTAATGTGGGTGCTTTTTCTTGTGGTGCGTACATTCATAATTTCCATCTATATTGTGAACAGATACGTATTACACGATTTGTCTGAGTCAACACTCAGTCAACAACACTTTTAACAAGTATTAAAATAACTGGCGGAAATATGCATACACACAGACATGCTCAAAAACACACACACACACACACACACACACACACACACACACACACACACACACACACACACACACACACACACACACACACACACACACACACACACACACACACACACACACACACACACACACACACACACACACACACACACACACACACACACACACACACACACACACACACACACACACACACACACACACACACACACGCACACGCACACACACACACACACACACAAATTAGTGTGTGATTGTTCATTTACACAACTCCCTTGGTGCCAAAGAGAATTTCTCAAAATAACATATTCAATGAATTTATGCAATTACAATAAAGATTTCCAATATCGTGCCCAGCTATATCTGTTGATGCAGAGTTGTCTCATCTCCCTACAGACACACTTTTGTATATTAGTCATTAGGAAATTCTGCTTTTTTGTGCCGTTTGGTGCAGTCACAGAAGGTATCAAACTGACAGACACATCAATCTCCCAGCGGTCTTGCCAAAATCACACAGGAAGATATGCAGAGAGAGAGATGTGTGTTTTGTCTTCCTCAATGAGCCGTTCCCATTCCCCTCTTTGTTTGTTTCATATCTAATAGGATTCAGAGCTTCCTGTGGTGTCATTGTGTCTGTACAGAACAACATGACTGAGTGTGTATATTGCAGTGAGAGGTAGAGGAGCGGGAGAATCTAGTGTTTCTAAAGGGGAGATATGATGCTGTGACATACTGTGAAGATTATCCTTAAATGCATGAGGATGTACACATCATAGGGGTTTTCTCTCCTTGTTTATGCAGGTTCTAAAGTGGATTGTGTTTAAAGGGTGCTCTTGGATAAGTGCTCGAAGAGAAGTAGAGATATGTTTGTTCTTTGTTCTCTTTTATCCACTCCACTCCTGTGCAGAGATGATGGAGTCATGCTGTGGAGGGAGGTCTTGCTCCATTTTAGGCGGAGTAGAGCTGAACGCAACCTGCATAGATAACAGACCTCGGTTCTCTCCCTCTCCACATTATTATTACAATGTCACAGGCGACACGTCAATCACGCCCCCAGCCTCCCTTTGAGAAGCAACCATGTCTGCATCAACCTGTACCGCTATTCTACAGCCGACAGCATGGCAGCTGATGGAACACTACACTGATGGAACACTAATACTGATGGAACACTAATACTGATGGAACACTAATACTGATGGAACACTAATACTGATGGAACACTACACTGATGGAACACCAATATTGATGGAACACTATTACTGATGGAACACTACACTAATTGAACACTAATACTGATGGAACACTAATACTGATGGAACACTACACTAATTGAACACTAATACTGATGGAACACCTCACTGATGGAATGATAACGCCCAAGAAGCTGGTGTTTGGAGGATATATTGGCACGGGTGTTGTTAGGCCCGAGACAAAGTCTGTTGCCAGAGACGCGACCCAGTCGTTCAGTCTTTTTGTTCTTTATCTATGGACGATATCCAGTCGTTCCATTTTAAATGTTCTATTGCCATACTGGCTGGCAACGTTCTTATCCCTTGCCTGCTAGCTAGCCAACTACGGATAACTTACAGTCACGTCAACAGAGCAGCTAGAATAACAATAGTAGCAGCATTTGTTTAAGCTGTTTTCAAGTTACATTTATTTGTGTAAATCCATAACAATGAGCTAATGGGGCACAATTTCGACTGGCATGAAACATGTTCTCTCTCGTTAGGACACTGTTGTTCAGAGGAGCTAATAACACAGCTAGCACAATAACTTCAAACTGAAGCTGGAAAGACTGAAAACTAGCTGCACTTCATTTCGTTTGACCTTTTCTCCATTGACATTTCTTTGTATATATCCATAAAAATGATGCCAGCTGATTAATGATTTCGACTGGCTGAGAAACGTTGTCTGCCTCTCTCTCATCCCGACTCGTCCCGACTCCCGACCCCTCCACGTTCATTACTACGGGACAGTTGAAGATTGAATGTTGCAAATGTTGGAGAGAGACAGTAAGGTTTATACAAATCTCCGCTGTTGAAAACTAATTGTTAGTCTAAAAGAAATGTGAGATAATGTCTAGATGCTTTTTATCATGGAGATCAAGTTTATAACTTCCCTGCGTGGGCTGACGAGACAGTGGATTGCGCAGTCATATGGAACAGAGTAAAGAAGCACTTTAACCTCCTAGATTTAGCTGGTGGTAACTTCTGGAATAGACACTGGAATGTGCTTTTAACCAATCAGCCGTTGTATAATGCACTGTTGGAACACTACACTGATCAAGCGTTCAATGGGATTGATTGGAACTTCCAACACAACTTCCATTAACTTTCTGTAGGTACAACTACTACAGTTGACTAGATCTGGTGAATACACTTTCTATCAGTCTATAATTTGTGAATTCAATGAGTTCAATCTGTGAAAGGTAGTCTTGAATTCAATGTCTTCAAAACCTGTAAAGTAGTCTCACTCGGGGCTCCCGAGTGGCACAGCGGTCTAAGGCACTGCATCTCAGTGCTAGAGACGTCATTACAGACACCCTGGTTCAAATTCAGGCTGTATCACAAACCGGCAGTGATTGGGAGTCCAATATGGCAGGGCAAAATTGACACAGCATCGTCCGGGTTTGGCCGGTGTAAGGCCGTCATTGTAAATAAGAATTTGTTCTTAACTGACTTGCCTAGTTAAATGAAGGTAAAAATCAAATAAAACAATTTAAAAACATTTTAAAAATAGGGACCATGACTCATCTCAAATGTCACCTTTCCACTGATCTCTGCCAGATGTCTAAAGTCTCCCAAACATCATTCATAACCTCAAACGTCGTCTTAATGACAGGTGTTCAGTGGCTGCAGCTTCTGATTTTGATGCCTAGTTATTAGCCCAGATCCATTTGTTGAGGAAAAGACTTCAGAGAAATAAAGTGGCCACAGTATACTAGATTTTGAGTTCTTTTTTACAGTGCAAGCAAAGTGGAATGGGATTATTATTCTAGTGGGAGTGTCAGGAGTGAGCTGCTGTAGTGTAGATTAAAGATCTTAAGTCTCCAATAGTTTGAATAATTGTGAAGGTATAAATGTAACAGGCCTAACAATAGTTTATGATTGGTAGTATGTGTGTTGATGTTTTGCTGTAAAACGTAATTATCCCTTATATAATTATGTAGGTGAAATATACACTGAGTGTACAAAACATTAGGAACACCTTCCTAATATTGAGTTGCACCCCCTTTTACCCTCAGAACAGCCTCAATTCATCAGGCATGGACTCTACCAGGTGTCAAAAGCGTTCCACAGGGATACTGGTGCATGCTGACTCCAATGCCTTCCACAGTTGTGTCAACTGGGTGGGGGACCATTGCTAATACACATGGGAAACTGTTGAGCATGAAAAACCCAGCACTATCAAGACGCACTATCATACCTCATTCAAAGGAAACTTAAAGATTTTGTCTTGCCCATTCACCCTCTGAATGGCACATACACACAATACATGTCTCAAATATCTCAAGGCTTAAACATCCTTTTGTCTCCTCCCCTTCATCTACACTGATGGAAGTGGATTTAACAAGTCAAATCAATAAGGGATCATTGCTTTCACCTGGATTCAGCTGGTCAGTCTGTGTCATTTTACACTCACTGTATATGGTAGGAGATAACATAAACAGATTGTTTAACAGGGATATTTTTAAGTAGCCCAAACTCATTTTTCCACATGTAACACACATTGTGTTTCTGAAGTTTTTGGCAAAATCACAACTCGACACAATACAATCGGAAACAGATTGCCACACTGTTCCAACACAATTCCTTGTGACAAGTGAATGCACACTCTAATAGACACCCAATACATCACTGTCTGCCTCCCTTGACACTGCACAATGCCCAACCGCCAACACACTTTACAGTCAAATGACTTTCCAGTCTATGACTGTCAGCTGCGATGATAATGATAAGCCGGGATGACAATTCTCAACCATATTTTCTCCCCAGAAAGCAAAGTCAACCCAAAAGCCACTACCCTGAGACGGGCCCAACAATGAGATCCATCATGTTCCTCATGAATGGTTATGTGCAGTACATGACAGGGCTTGTTCCACAAGGGGCGCTGGGGCCACAGCACTCTCGGCTTCCTGGGAGATTTCAAACTTCACACTTCCCATTAAACAGAGACCATTTTTCATCACAATGTCTCCACAGAATCAGCCACACGTCAGCATAGTGACTCTCAATCGTTTCCCACTCGAGAGTGAATGACCCAGAGCTGTGCTCCAAACTGGGGCGGGGGGTGTGTGTGTGTGTGTGTGTGTGTGTGTGTGTGTGTGTGTGTGTGTGTGTGTGTGTGTGTGTGTGTGTGTGTGTGTGTGTGTGTGTGTGTGTGTGTGTGTGTGTGTGTGTGTGTGTGTGTGTGTGTGTGTGTGTGTGTGTGTGAGAGAGAGAGAGAGAGAGAGAGAGAGAGAGAGAGAGAGAGAGAGAGAGAGAGAGAGAGAGAGAGAGAGAGAGAGAGAATATCGCACATTGAACCTGAGAGACTTACATGTACACCGTGTACATTTTTCACCAGTTGCAGTGTATTTCAACATACTGTACATGTTTGCAGCTGGTTCCGTCGTAGTGATTTACTTTTCTGAATAGGACATAGGCCTCCACACAGTGACCTTAATAATCACAGTGTACCACAACTTGTGACTGACTCAGAGTGGCTCAACCTGCAATCAAACCAAGAGAAAAGCACTGGATGTAATGGACAGCTCAACCGTCTAGTATGTGACGATCACATAATCTTCCACATGTTTTTCACCCTTTTCAAAGAAGTAGTTCTACAATGTTCTCCAGTGTTGTACATTTCACTGGTGTGTTTCACAGCTCAATGTGTTTCTGAATCAACCCTATAGCTGTTGTTCCTAGACCCATTGAGATTTCCCACATTGCTTTCATTTATATTCCTCAGAGAGTTCATGCATTCCATTTGCTCCTCGGTTACAACCCAATGTCATATATTTACAATTGGCCTAATGAAGCATAGGCACTTAATTAACTTCTCAGAGTTCTTCCATCACAACAACGACTGTGTGCACTTACATTTTTATTGATCTGAGTGACTTACACGGCAGACAAGCTCTCAATTAATTATCTAGATAAATGATCAATAAAAATATTCAGGATTTGGTTTAATATTTAACAAATGGTTTCTATTGGAAGCACTTTTGATCAAATGACTCCCAATTCCATTTGAGGCTGATTTTAGGCTTTTTTGTTTCATAAAACTTCTTAGGATTAAACTTTCTGTTCATTCATTATTCAAGGTGTTTCATCTGAAAGACTGTCTGTGCTCAAATAGTTGTCAGAAACTCAATGTCATGTCTTTTGTAAGGCAAATGTGACACAAAGTACACAAAATGCTATTTCATCCCAAAAGAAAGACTCACTCGGCTTTGAAACAGTGAGTGCAATTTCCATAGTAAAGACCATGCATAAATGTAATGGCCTTCAGGGGGTACATTGTAGGTATTTACTCTTCTATGTTTACACTTGTCATCAAATGTAAGTCACAAAAGAGTGAGTTGATTCCTATAATATTAGGTTACAGAATACACTAACCCCCCTGCAGCATCCCCAAGCTACCCGGCAAATCAAAGTTTATTGGCCACGTACAGAGTGTTGCAGACGTTATTGCAGGTGCAGCGAAATACTTATGTTTCTAGCTCCAACAATGCAGTAATATCTAGCGATACACACATAACCCCCCCCCAATTATTATATATATATATTTTTTTTTACAAATAATAACAAATTAAGACATCAGAACGAGCAATATCAGAACGAGCATTGTCAGAGTCTGGAATATAAATACATACATATATACATACATACATATATACATGTGTGTGAATTGTGTGTATAGACAGTATGGACAGTATATGAATAGAAAAGGTGTGTACAGCAGTAGTTATATAGGATGAGCCATGACTAGAATACAGTTTATACATATAAAATAGTAAAACACTATGTAAACATTATTAATGTGACCAGTGTTCAATGACCATGTACATGAGGCAGCAGTCTTTAAGGTGCAGGGTAGAGTCACAGGTTGTAGCCAACTGGTGACAGTGTCTAAAGTTCAGGACAGGGTACTGGGCGGAGGCTGACTAGTGATGACTGTTTAACAGGAGATAGAAGCTGTTTATCAGTCTCCAAGTCCCAGCTTTGATGCACCTGTACTGTCTCTGCCTTCTAGATGGTAGCGGGCTGAACAGGCCATGGCTAGCGTGGATGAGGTCCTTGATTATCTTATTGGTCTTCCTGTGACACCGGGTGCTGTAGATGTCATGGAGGACAGGCAATATTCCTTCAATGATGTGTTGGGATGACCGCACCACCCTCTGAAGAGCCCTGCGGCTGCGAGTGGTGCAGTTGCCATAGCAGGCGGTGATACAGCCCGACAGAATGCTCTCAATGGTGTAAGTGTAGAAGTTTGTCAGGGTCTTGGGGGCCAAGACAAATGTCTTCAGCCTCATTTTGACCCTTTCCACTGCGACCCGTCGATGTGAATGGGGGTGTGCACTCTGCTGTCTCCTGTATTCCACGATTAGTTCCTTCATTTTGTAGACATTGAGGAAGAGGTTATTTTCCTAACACCACTCCGGCAGGTTTCTCATCTCCTCCCTGTAGGCTGCCTCATCGTTGGAAATCAGGCCTACCATAATAAAAAATATTTGTCCTATTTCACAATTTGTGTGAATTGGACATTTGTTTTTTGCATATTCAAACTCCCCCTGAGACACCCTTGGAAAGTGGGGTTACGGCCAGGATCAGCCATTATCAACAGTGACCCTGGAGCAATAAGGGTTAAGTGCCTTGCTCAAGATTGCGTTGGAGACATGCGTGGCCGCACAGTCATGGTGAACAGAGAATACAGGAGGGGGGTGAGCATGCACCCCTGTGGGGCCCCCGTGTTGAGGATCAGCGTGGTGAAGGTGTTGTTGCCTACCTTCACCACCTGGGGTTGGCCCTTCAATAAGTCTAGAACCCAGTTGCACAGGGAGGGGTTCACACCCAGGGCCCTGAGCTTAGTGATGAGCCTAGAGGGCACTGTGGTGTTGAAGGCTGAGCGGTAGTCAATGAACAGCATTCTCACATAGCTATTCCTCCTGTCCAGGTGGGATAGGGCAGAGTTTAATGCAGTGGCAGTTGCGTCGCCCGTGGATCTGTGAGGGGTATGCAAATTGTAATGGGGCTAGTGTGTCGGGTAAGGTGGAGATGATATGATCCTTAACTAGACTCTCAAAGCCCTTCATGACGACCTAAGTGAGTGCTACGAGGTGATAGTCATTTACTTCAGTTAAAGCAAATGGGGACAACAGACTGGGATAGGGAGAGATTGAATATGTCCGTAAACACTCCAGCCAGCTGGCCCATAAACACTCCAGCCAGCTGTTCTGCACATGCTCTCAGGACGCGTGTCAATAAAAGAGTTGTGGCAGTACAGTAAATGTTCTTGCAGCATAGCTCATTCCAGATTGCTATGTTGCAGTAATGGTCAGAGTAGCGCTCAGCAGTGTGATTTGTTTGGATTAATGGTAATGGTGAGGATAATTTTGCGGGAGGATAAAACAATTATGACCAATTCCAATTCTATCCTCAGCCAATAGGCTGTTTGGATCTGGGCAGTGTGCAAATGAGCACCACAAGGGCATGCTGGGAGAGGTAAAGGACAGAGTTTTGAGGCAGGGTGGGAGTGGAGCCCCCTTTGATGGACAGCCATCATTTTGGATTCAGAATACATTTGTCCAAGTAGGTGAAATCTTTCAGAATGTACATCCATCCAGGCATGTTTCGTTAAAGGAACTATAGAGTTCTTATCATTTTACTATGAATCCCCATAATGCGCTGTCTAGTACAAGCCAGCTATCTGCCTTGCAAATTACCCTAACCTAACGATAGAAATTCCAAAGGAAAAAACAGCAGGCTCTGTATAGCAGGTAGAAAATAGCCTCTGCGGCAGAACCAATGTAATGTCAACATGGGTAGGGTGCAAAAATCAATTTCGATGTATCCCCATGACAGTTCCCTGGTATGACTGTGCAGAGTATTTATTTTTTGTATTACCTTCCTCACCTTGTTTTTCCCAAGCTATCATCCCAAATAGAATGGTGTCTGTGTCTCAAGGCGATGCCCATTGATTTACATTGGATGTGAGATGCTGTTGCCTGAGCCATCAAAGCAACGGATTCTATTTGTCAGGCCACATCGAGGAACACTGTACTGACAGACAATAAAACAGACACGGTGGCTGTATAAACACCGGTTTTATTATGCTTGCTGAGGCACAATGTGGTTTGCTCATAAAGGTTCTTTTTGTTACATTCATAAAGACATTCTCTGCTATATTATCCAATCAGACATGTTGAGGAAAGGTCCCGAATCCAGTCATACTGTAGGCGCAATGCAACGGGCAAGCAGGTAAGGACAGCTGGGGGATATATACTATATGATTGAGTTGTATCTCTGTGTGTTACCTTTGGTTTAGAAAGAGTCCTATAGTTGTAATATATTACACATGCAAGCTCCCTACCAACAACTCCAGAAAGAGTATCCTTTTAGCTGGCCTGTTTTAATACTCACCCTCATCAAATAAAATCGAATCAAATTGTTTTTGTCACATGCGTTGACTGTAGACTTTACCGTGAATACCTTACTTACGAGCCCTTTCCCAACAATGCAGAGATAGAAAGTAACAACAATTTGCTAAAAAATACAAATGGAAATATTAACACAATAAAATAACAATAACGAGACTATATACAAGGAGTACCACTACTGAGTCAAAGTGCAGGGGTACGAGGTAGTTGAGGAAATTGAGGAATTGCATTCGGAAAGTATTCAGACCCCTCCACATTTGTTACGTTACAGCCTTACTCTAAAATTGATTTAATTGTTTTTCCCCCTGAATCAATCTACACACAATAGCCCATAATGGGGCGGCAGCGTAGCCTAGTGGTTAGAGCGATTGACTAGTAACCGGAAGGTTGCGAGTTCAAACCCCCGAGCTGACAAGGTACAAATCTGTCGTTCTGCCCCTGAACAGGCAGTTAACCCACTGTTCCCAGGCCATCATTGAAAATAAGAATATGTTCTTAACTGACTTGCCTGGTTAAATAAAGGTAAAATAAAAATAATAATAACAAAGAAAAAAATGTTTTTTTTTAATTATAACAAATTTCAAAAAAAAAAAATGTAATCCATTTTAGAATAATGCTGTAAGGTAACAAAATGTGAAAAAAGTCAAGGGGTCTGAATACCACCTCTGGAGTTAGTCATGTACGCATTGTGTGTTGATATCTTACAAATGTAGACGGATACACCAGGTATAAACAAAGCTTTAGTTTGACTTCTAGTTGACAATCCACTGGACTTCTCATGTTCTACTAGCTCTAATATGCAGTGACTGGACCTAGCTTTCTTTGCCAAGGTTACTCATAGGAGGAAGACCAGACATATCCATAGGAGGAAGACCAGACATATCCATAGAAGGAAGACCAGACACATCTGTAGGAGGAAGACCAGACATATCCATAGGAGGAAGACCAGACATATCCATAGAAGGAAGACCAGACACATCTGTAGGAGGAAGACCAGACATATCCATAGGAGGAAGACCAGACACATCTGTAGGAGGAAGACCAGACATATCCATAGGAGGAAGACCAGACACATCTGTAGGAGGAAGACCAGACACATCTGTAGGAGGAAGACCAGACACATCTGTAGGAGGAAGACCAGACATATCCATAGGAGGAAGACCAGACACATCTGTAGGAGGAAGACCAGACATATCCATAGGAGGAAGACCAGACACATCTGTAGGAGGAAGACCAGACATATCCATAGGAGGAAGACCAGACATATCCGTAGGAGGTAAGGGCCCTTACAACCAGACATATAATTTACCACTGGCCTCACATTTGTCTCAAATTGATCAGAATGAAACCATTTAAACTCTTTATGAACAATTCATTTCCTAACAGTTTCATCAGCCTATAATGCATTTGTCTGTGGTGTGTGAGCGTTCTGCCATACACCCTGTCTTTTTCATTTCATCACCTTCACATTTGCCATCCAAACACAAACAATGGCAGCAACAGTATAGTCTACTGGACATGCCCAACACTTTATCCGGAGTGTGTACCACTGAATAATAACACAAGGCCGAAACCATGGTACTTTGTGTTGATTATTTTTATAGTAATTGCCTTTGGATGAGAGTATAAGATGGAATAAAACACATCCATAGCATTAAAACACAGCCATAACTATCTGCTAACATCACTCTGCCTTTAATTCCATTCTAGACTTACTGCAGGCCTAAGGGATCCATCTTGGTTTATATGCAGTAGGGGAAAAATCCTCCCCTTTTACTTTCATACATTAATCACACTCACTTACATTAAATAAATCAATTTAAATACTTCTCTTTGCACAAATAATTTGCGTAGCCAGGTGAAAGTGTAAGAGTCAAACACGATTCAGACACCTAATAAGAGATCTAATTAAGAAAATGAATAAAGTGTCCGTTCCCTAGCAGAGGCTGCACCAGCCCAAGATTAATGGCCGACTGAGCTAATTTGATTTGTGAAAAGGAACGGGATGACCTGTCAGTTAAGAAAGACCAACTAAAGAGCATATGACATTAATAAAACATGAATACTGAGGATTTAGAGAGAGAGGTGAGTCTCCTTCTACTCTGAGCTGGGGTTGATTAGATGGTAAGACAATGATTAAGTGTGTGATTGCCTCCGTGACTAAAGGTCAGTAAAGTCTGTATAGGACAGTGTATTTAACACATGAGACCTACCTGAGACCCAACGGTGTGATCTGAGTCAGGTTCCTACTACTAGTCTGCACTGCATTCCAACACCATGTTCCCAACAATACATTATTAGCCCAGAATGTATTTTGTGTAATTACGTACAGCCGGGAAGAACTATTGGATATCAGGGCGGTGGAAACTCACCAGCACTACCAGCTTTATAACCAGGAATACAACTTTCCCGAATTGGATACTTTGTTTGCACCCCCCAGGGCAATTGAGCTGATTCCAGAGGCCGACCCAAAACACCGCCAGCGGAGGAGAGGTACTCAGAGTGGACGTCGAGGCCGACTCAGGAGGCGCGCACACCACCGACCACTTCCGAGTATATTACTTGCTAATGTTCAGTCTCTGTATAATAAGGTTGACGAGCTCAGGCGAGGATTTCTTTCCAGAGAGACATCAGGGATTGTAACATACTCTGTTTCAAGGAAACATGGATATACTGTTTGAGTCCATCCAGCCAGTTGGGTTCTCAGTTAATCGCGCAGACAGGAATAAATATCTCTCCAGGAAGAAGAAGTGCGGGGGTGTATGTTTCATGATGAACAACTCATAGTGTGATTGTGAATACATACAGGAACTCAAGTCCTTTTATTCACCCAACCTAGAATACCACAGGAGAATTCTCTTCGGTTATAGTCACAGCCGTGTATATCCCCCTCAAGCCAATACCACGACGGCCCTCAAAGAACTTCACTGGACTTTATGCAACTGGAAACCACAAATCTTGAGGCCGCATTTACTGGAGCTGGGGATTTTAACAAAGACATTTTGAGAATAAGCCTGCGAAGTTCTATCAAATCAAATCAAATGTATTTATATAGCCCTTCTTAGATCAGCTGATATATTAAAGTGCTGTACAGAAACCCAGACTAAAACTCCAAACAACAAGCAATGCAGATGTCGAAGCACGGTGGCTAGGATAAACTCCCTAGAAAAGCCAAAACCTAGGAAGAAACCTAGAGAGGAACCAGGCTATGAGGGGTGGCCAGTCCTCTTCTGTCTGTGCCAGGTGAAGATTATAACAGAACATGGCCAAGATGTTCAAATGTTCATGAATGAAAACGGAACCTTGAGGAACACCGACATTTACAGATGATTTGTCAGAGGACAAACCATCCACAGATACAAGATGATATCTTTCCGACAGATAAGATCTAAACCAAGCCAGAACTTGTCCATGTAGACCAATTTGGGTTTCCAATCTCTCCAAAAGAATGTGGTGATCGATGGTAACAAAAGCAGCACTAAGGTCTCGGAGCACAAGGACAGACGTAGAACCTCGATCTGATGCCATTAAAAGGTCATTTACCACCTTCCCAAGTGCAGTCTCAGATAGGGTCTAAAACCAGACTGAAGCATTTTGTATACATTGTTTGTCTTCAGGAAGGCAGTGAGTTGCGCGCAACAACGTTTCCAACATTTTCTGAGAATAATGGGAGATTAGATATAGGCCGATAGTTTTTTAATATTTTCTGGGTCAAGGTTTGGCTTTTTCAAGAGAGGCTTTTTACTGCCACTTTTAGTGAGTTTGGTACACATCCAGTGGATAGAGAGCCATTTATTATGTTCAACATATGAGGGCCAAGCACAGGAAGCAGATCTTTCAGTAGTTTAGTTGGAATAGGGTCCAGTATGCAGCTTGAAGGTTTAGAGGCCATGATTATTTTCATCATAGTGTCAAGAGATATAGTACTAAAAAACCTGAGTGTCTCCCTTGATTCTATGTCCTGACAGAGTTGTGTAGACTCAGGACAACTGCGCTTTGGAGGAATACGCAGATTTAAAGATGAGTCCGTAACTTGCTTTCTAATGATCATTATCTTTTCCTCAAAGAAGTTCATGCATTTATTACTGCTGAAGTGAAAGCCATCCTCTCTTGGGGAATGCTGCTTTTTAGTTCGCTTTGTGACAGTATCAAAAAGGAATTTTGGATTGTTCTTATTTTTCTCAATTAAGTTTGAAAAATAGGATGATCCAGCAGCAGTGAGGGCTCTTCGATACTGCACGGTACTGTCTTTCCAAACTAGTCAGAAGACTTCCAGTTTGGTGTGGCGCCATTTCCGTTCCAATTTTCTGGAAGCTTGCTTCAGAGCTCGGGTATTTTCTGTATACCATGGAGCTAGTTTCTTATAACAAATGTTTTTAGTTTTTAGGGGTGCAACTGCATCTAGGGTATTGTACAAGGTTAAATTGTGTTCTTCAGTTAGGTGGTTAATGGATTTTTGTCCTCTGATGTCCTTGGATAGGCGGAGGGAGTCTGGAAGGGCATCAAGGAATCTTTGGGTTGTCTAAGAATTTATAGCATGACTTTTGATGCTCCTTGGTTGGGGTCTGAGCAGATTATTTGTTGCGATTGCAAACGTAATAAAATGGTGGTCCGATAGTCCAGGATTATGAGGATCCACAGCATTTATTCCATGGGACAAAACTAGGTCCAGAGTATGACTGTGGCAGTGAGTAGGTCCGGAGACATGTTCAAATCACAATCAAATGTTATTTGTCACATACACATGGTTAGCAGATGTTAATGTGAGTGTAGCGAAATGCTTGTGCTTCTAGTTCCAACAATGCAGTAAAAACCAACAAGTAATCTAACCTAACAATTCCAGAACTACTACCTTATACACACAAGTGTAAAGGGATAAAGAATATGTTCATAGAGATATATGAATGAGTGATGGTACAGAACGGCATAGGCAAGGTGCAGTAGATGGTAGAGTACAGTATATACATATGAGATGAGTAATGTAGGATATATAAACATAAAGTGGCATAGTTTAAAGTGGCTAGTGATACATGTATTACATAAAGATGGCAAGAAGCAGTAGATGATATAGAGTACAGTATATACATATACATATGAGGTGAGTAATGTAGGGTATGTAAACATTATATTAAGTGGCATTGTTTAAAGTGGCTGGTGATACATTTTTAACATCAATTTCTATCAATTTCCATTATTAAAGTGGCTGGAGTTGAGTCAGTATGTTGGCAGCAGCCACTCAATGTCAGTGGTGGCTGTTTAACAGTCTGATGGCCTTGAGATAGAAGCTGTTTTTCAGTCTCTCTGTCCCAGCTTTGATGCACCTATACTGACCTCGCCTTCTGTATGATAGTGGGGTGAACAGGCAGTGGCTCGGGTGGTTGTTGTCCTTGATGATCTTTATGGCCTTACTGTGACATCGGGTGGTGTCCTCGAGGGCAGGTAGTTTGCCCCCGGTGATGCGTTGTGCAATTGGACAAAACCCACTGAGTCGATGATGGCTCCAAAAGCCTTTTGGAGTGGGTCTGTGGACTTTTCCATGTGAATATTAAAGTCACCAAAAATTTGAATATTATCTGCCATGACTACAAGGTCCAATAGGCCGTGCTGCTGCTCCAGTTTCAACTGTTCTGCCTGCGGCTATGGAACCCTGACCTGTTCACCGGACGTGCTACCTGTCCCAGACCTGCCGTTTTCAAATCTCTAGAGACAGCAGGAGAGGTAGAGATACTCTTAATGATAGGCTATGAAAAGCCAACTGACATTTACTCCTGAGGTGCTGACTTGCTGCACCCTCGACAACTACTGTGATTTTTATTATTTGACCATGCTGGTCATTTATGAACATTTGAACATCTTGGCCATGTTCTGTTGTAATTCCCACCCGGCACAGCCAGAAGAGGACTGGCCACCCCTCATAGCCGGGTTCCTCTCTAGGTTTCTTCCTAGGTTTTGGCCTTTCTAGGGAGTTTTTCCTAGCCATCGTGCTTCTACACCAGCATTGCTTGCTGTTTGGGGTTTTAGGCTGGGTTTCTGAACAGCACTTTGAGATATCAGCTGATGTAAGAAGGGCTATATAAATACATTTGATTTGATGTCCAGATAAAGCATCCGGAGTGAAAAATTTGAATGAAAAAAAAGTTGAATGAGGGAAAAACAAAAAATATAACGGTAATTAAAAAGTAAAAACCGTAAAGTTGTAAGGTAGCAAAGTAAGGTAAGCAACAAAACGCACAGCAGCACGTAAACAAAATAATGTTCTAGGTCTAGCAATCCCCCCTTCAACACATTAACTGTAGTGCACGTGGTGCTAAAACACTCGACCACTGCTACTCCAACTTCTGGGATGCCTGCAAGGCCCTCCCCCGCCCTTCTTTTGGCAAATCTGACCACCATTCTATTTTGCTCCTCCCTTTCTATAGGCAGAGACTCAAACAGGAATATCAATGCTAAGGACTATTCAACGCTGGCCTGACCAATCGGAATCCACGCTTCAATAATATTTTGATGACTTAGACTGGGATATGTTCCAGGTAGGCTCATAACAACATTGGCGAATGTGCTGATACAGTGACTGAGTATATCAGGAAGTGTATAGGAGATGTTGAACCCACTGTGACTATTAAAACCTACCTTTACCAGAAACTGTGTAAAGATGCCATAATTTGCGCAAAACTGAAAGTGTGAACCACCGCATTTAACCATGGCAAGGTGACTGGGAATACGGCAGAATACAAACAGTATAGTTATTCCCTCCGCAAGGCAATCAAACAGGAAAAACGTCAGTATAGAGACAAAGTGGAGTCGTAATTCAACGGCTCAGACATGAGACGTATGTGACAGGGTCTACAGACAATCACGGACTACAAAAGGAAAACCAGAGACATTGTGGACACTGACGCCTTGCTTCTGGACAAGCTAAAACCCTTCTTCACCCGTTTTGAGGATAACACAGTGCCACCGACATGGCCCGCTACCAAGGACTGTGGGCTCTCCTGCTCCTTGGCCAAAGTGATCAAGACGTTTAAGCGTGTTAACCCACACAAGGCTGCCGACCCTAGTCGTGTCCTCAGAGCATGCGCAGACCAGCTGGCTGGTGTGTTTACGGACATATTCAATCTCTCCCTATCCCAGTCTGCTGTCCCCACATGTTTCAAGATGGCCACCATTGTTCCCGTACCAAAGAAAGTAAAGGTAACTGAACTAAATGACTATTGCCCTGAAGCACTAATTTCTGTCATCATGAAGTGCTTTAAGAGACTTGTCAAGGATCATATAACCTCTACCTTACCTGTCACCTTAGATCCACTTCAATTTATTTACCGCCCCAATAGATCCACAGACGATGTAATTGCCATCACACTGCACACTGTCCTATCTCATCTGGACAAGAGGAATACCTATGTAAGAATGCTGTTTATTGTCTATAGCTCAGCATTCAGCACCATAGTACCCTCCAAGCTCATCATTAAGCTCGAGGCCCTGGGTCTTAACCCGGCCCTGTGCAACTGTGTCCTGGACTTCCTGACTGCCGCACCCAGGTGGTGAAGGTAGGAAACAACACCTCCACTTCGCTGATCCTCAACAATGTGTGCATGCTCAGCACCCTCCTGTACTCCCTGTTCACCCATGACTATGTGACCATGCACACCTCCAACTGAATCATCAAGTTTGCAGACGACACAACAGTAGTAGGCTTGATTACCAACAATAACAAGACAGCCTACATGAAGGAGGTGAGGGCTTTGGGAGTGTGGTGCCAGGAAAATAACCTCTCACTCAATGTCAACAAAACAAAAGACATGACCGTGGATTTCAGGAAACAGCAGAGGGGGCACCCCCTTATCCACATTGACGGGACCGCAGTGGAGAAGGTGGAAAGCTTCAAGTTCCTCGGTGTACACATCACTAACAAACTGAAATAGTCCACAACCCACTGTGAATTCCCTCTCAATACAAATATCACAAAGATCAGTTGTTAGATTTAAAATTCCACAGGTCTGATGGAAAAGGTGAATAGAAATCTCTGCACTCAGCGTTTGATTAGTTCAACCCAGCAGTCCATTAGTGTAGAGTGTGTGACAGGCCTGCCCGCATGGAGTCACAGTGGAGGTCATTAACCATTGGTTACTCAGCCCAGAGACCAGGGAGAAAGGCCTCTCTCTGGTGTACACAACCAGCCACAACTGCAAAGGTCATCAAACTCAGGCCTCACACTGGAAATAAGCACAGAGCTTAAGCATAACAGATTTATCCATTCATGGGAGAGGCCCTCCCTGTCACAATCTGTCTGGTGGACCTGTCCAGTGGAATCCCCCTGGTCCTTCCTTCTCCCCTATGGTGGTGTTAAATCAGCGGCATGGTGGAAGAGGTGAAGCTGGGACTTTGGCATTATTAACAAATCCCTCCCGAGGTGACCTCAAATTGATTTCTCCATATCGGCGGGCTCTCGCACATATACATAGACTACACAGATTCCATAAACGCCCTCAGAGAGGGGCTCTGCTGCACTGCACACATACTAACAGGTCTGACACCGCACACACACTCACACTTAGGCCTGTTGCGGTGACTGTAAAACCGCCACACTGGCAGTCACAAGTCATGAAGGCAGTCAAATTCCACGTGACCATTTAGTCACGTAATTAGGCTTCTCCAAGCTCTGATGCTGCTGATGGTCATTAGTAGTCTACCAAACTTGCTAACTGCCTGGTACTCAGCACTCTATTGTCCCTCTAATCACTCTGACATCAATGCAAATGTAATTGAAAATCTAATCAAACACTTCATGAGAGCCCATGAGCTCATGTTGCACAACATTTCTATAGGCAATTGCGTGATAAAACAGAGTGATAGCCTCTAAGAGGATCCCATCAGCTTTTATAGGCTTGGCCCTACATGATTTATTTCTCAACTTTCCTAATATTAAGCAAATATTAAGTACATTGCTTCTCTTTACTAAAGGAGTATAGCCTATCTGGCTGAAATGAAAAATGAACCACAGGAAATGCATCCTCTATTTAAGTACAGAGATGACATGTATTTTTCCCCCGCTGCAGGTGCATGATAATGGTCCATTCTAAATCGAAACAAATTTCACACATATATTATTTAGTATATGTAAAGACCAGATTAAATCAAGAACAGTGTGATTTGTGACAATATTAGCCTATCATTTGTGATTTATATATTATCACTTTTGAATGATGCCCAGCTTAAGGCAATACTTTTTAAAATCATAGTCGCACACCTCATGTAGCCTAGCCCATAGGCCTATATGTTTTGATAAGGTTTTTATCACAACATGCACTGTCAACTGTGGGAACTTATATAGACAGGTGTGTGCCTTTCCAAATCTTGTCCAATCAATTGAATTCACCAAAGGTGGACTCCAATCAAGTTGTAGAAACATCTCAAGGAGGATCAATGGAAACAGGATGCACCTGAGCTCAAGTCTCATAGCAAAGGGTCTGAATCCTTATGGAAATAAGGTATTTCTGGTTTTGTATATTATTATTAGCAAAAATTTATAGAAACCTGTTTTTGCTTTGTCATTATGGGGTACTATATGTAGACTGAGGAAGATTTTATTTATTTTTTAATTAATTTTAAAATAAGGCTGCAACATAACAAAATGTGGAAAAAGTCAAGGGGACTGAATACCTTCCGAAGGCACTGTATGCTTTATAATGCTTTCAATTCAAATCAAATGTTATTGGTCACATGCGCATGGTTAGCAGATGTTATCGTGAGTGTAGCGAAATGCTCTTGCTTCTAGATCTGACAGTGCAGCAGTATCTAACAGGTAATATCTAACAATTCCACCACAAAACCTAATTCACACAATCTAGTAAAGGAATGGGATGAGAATATATACAGTGGGGCAAAAAAGTATTTCGTCAGCCACCAATTGTGCAAGTTCTCCCACTTAAAAAAAGATGAGAGAGGCCTGTAATTTCCATCATAGGTACACTTCAACTATGACAGTCAAAATGAGAAAAGAAAATTCCGAAAATCACATTGTAGGATTTTTAATGAATTTATTTGCAAATTATGGTGGAAAATAAGTATTGTGCTGTGTGAGGATTGTGTTGCGCTGTGTAACAGAAGTGTTGCGCTGTGTGAGGATTGTGTTGTGCTGGGTCTTGGTGTAATAGAGTTGTGACTGTCCTGTCGACAGCCCAGGTAAGCTCACCATGGGAAAATGTACTTTAGTCGAAGGAACATTGGCAGCATCAGTCAAGCATGGCCATAGCTCTAACATTTACCCTAAACAAACACAGAGATATGTCCTGTGAATGGGAGGAAATATCCCTGGCAGACCTGGCCTCAATCTACTGCATGGCTCACAGAATTATCACCCAGAATGAGGTGATAGACAAGGAAAAATATATGCACATTCTGGTTTGTACTGTCCATGGCGATGTTTTCAGAAGGAAATGTTTTGGCTCTTGTTTTTGAGCATCTTTTCTTTTCGCACAAATAGTCAAGTGTGTGTGTGTGTGTGTGTGTGTGTGTGTGTGTGTGTGTGTGTGTGTGTGTGTGTGTGTGTGTGTGTGTGTGTGTGTGTGTGTGTGTGTGTGTGTGTGTGTGTGTGTGTGTGTGTGTGTGTGTGTGTGTGTGTGTGTGTGTGTGTGTGTGTGTGTGTGTGTTTAGCTCTTTAAAAAAAGTATTTACCCCCCTAACACCTTGAATAAGTGAATAACAGGATGTGAGGTTTGTACAGGTGGGCTGCTATTCTGTTACAACACCTAATGAGTAGGCCTTTGTATTGGTCCCTTGTTCATGATTCTGTGTTTCATACAGCATGTAGTTCCAGCCAAGCACACATTGATCAATAAAAAATGCCCTCCTCCCATTGGAACAAATGAATAGATGTGCAGATAGAAAGGAAACATTCACAGCCAACATTAATTACAGTCACCTATTTGGAATAAATTACACTCGAGAGAGCGCTGCAGTGCCTTGATAGCGGCCTTCCTCTCAAATAGACTAATCAATTGGGGGGGGGGAAGCAGTTAGCCTATTGTTTATCTCTCTGAAATACATCAAATCAACAGTGAAAAAGGACACTTGTTTAAACCCTAGAGTCCATTAATTTACGTAACAAAAAAATCCCATCAAAACACATCAGTCTAGATTTGGGAATGTAATTTTATGCAAAAATTGAAGAAAAAAAGGGTCCGATCCTGAATTTAACTAGAGATACAGTGTTTTGTTTTTTTGTTTTGGCTGCGTCAATCCAGTGCATCCACTCGTGTTGCATTTCCACATCTGCGGTGAAAGGTGGCAGAGCTAGAGCTGTGTTTATCAGACCATGAGACATCCCGAAAATCGGTCTTCTCACGAAAACTTCTGAGCGTCCGAACAGTTTGACCTAAAATCTATTATGACCCCTCTATGGAAAGGGGAGAGTCTCGGGAACACAATGTTATTTTCTCTATGACCCCCACAAGTGTCACGGAACTCGTGTTAAGGTAACCAGTACAGGATTTAAAAAACGAATGGAAGTATAAAAGTAGGTTTATGCCTACCCCCCAAAAAGGTGTTAAATAAATGTAAAAAAATAAATATGTATATATACATATTTACTGCGACACTTCAACACCTTATTTTTGTACTGTTGTAACGGCTTTCTTCCCTTGAAGGAGAGGACCAAAGCGCAGCGTGGTTAGTGTTCATCTTATTTAATAATAATCCAAACTGAACACTTCAAATTACAAAACAACAACTGTGAAACCCGAAAACAGTCCTATCTGGTGCATAGACAGAAGACAACCACCCACAAAGTACCCACAGAATATGGCTGCCTAAATATGGTTCCCAATCGATAGACAGCTGCCTCTAATTGAGAACCAGTTTAGTTTAGTCTATTTTATTTTTACAGGGACAGTGCACATTAATCAACGTTTCAGTAAAAGTGCCGGTTTTAGCCAGCCGGCTAATTTTCAACCGCAGTCCCTGGGCAGATTATTAAAAACAATTACAATATAGACAATAGCACCATAGAACAAGCAAGACATAGCAACATAGGACAAGCAAGACATAGCATACAGACAGAGCAACATAGAACAAAAAGCAGCAAAACAAAATTCATAAAAGCAACAAAGTGTTTCCACACCTCACAAGCTACAGACAACAGACAACATGGAAAGCGGCAACACACAGCTAGGGACCATGTTCACAAATCTGATTGCCCTTTTAGCCAGGTCTTCAAGCATTTTGTGAAAGTGTGATATGTGGTGCAGTTATGTGTGTCTGATGGCAGTGTATTCCAGACATGGGAAGCTCTCACAGAGAATGCAGATTTACTAAAGGTGCTTTTCCTTAAGGGAACTATACAGTCACCTCTCATGGCAGACCTTGTGGATCTGCTTCCATATGTCTGGGTTTTCTGTTTAACAAAAATATTGAGTGGAGGGGGAGCCAGGCCATTAAGGATCTTGAATACAAGACATGCGTCGGTGTATTGCACAAGATTTTCCCAACTCAAGAGCTCATGCTAGGCAACCATAGACCTACAAACTACCTAGAAAGGACACAGCCCCATAAACATACAAAAAAAACCTAGACTAGAAAAACACATAAATCACCCATGTCACACCCTGACCTAACCAAAATAATAAAGAAAACAAAGATAACTCAGGCCAGGGCGTGACAACTGTACTTTTTGCCAATTAATAAGAATGTGTTATTCAATGTGTTTCTATAGGCTTTATAGTAGAAAAGGCCAAAATCAATATTTTATCAAATATATCATTTATATAATTTTTTTATATAATTTTTTTGATACCTAAAGGGGTCCTAAAATCCAAAATCAAATAGCTAAATGGTCCATAGTATGACCATCTTAGATCAATTCCATGTGTCGCTTAGCACCCCTCCACCAACATCTTAGACTTTACGGAATTATTTGCCAAACCAATGAAACCGTCAAATAACTTTTCACGTGTCATTCAAAAATCATGGAAATGATACCGTCGTTATTCAGCTACGTTTTCTGGCACGATGCTACAGTACAAAATTGCTGATTATATCAACTCAGTAATAACCTATTAGCCGATGACTGTGTTCTCAAAGCTCCCTTTGTGACATTAAGTGTATTCCTAATTGGCAATGTAATTATTGGCACATTGTTCCTCTGTAATTAAGCTGTCACTAATGAATCTTAAGACCTTCCCCAAAAGCTAATTGATTCCTCTGACTCACTCTAACCTCTTTATCTGCAAGCTTTTATAGCATTTGGTTTCCCCAGTCCTTCCGTCCTTCCCCCTGTCTGTGAGCAGTAGCGGCTAGCCATCATCGCAGTCATAGTTCCACTGTGGCACACACACACAAGCACACAAACAGTCCAATTGTGTTAGTCACAGTGGAAGTCCCGATAGTGACCTACAGTAGCTAGTAATCCTGCTAGACTGCTCCCATCACACAAGCCTCCTGACAGGATGTGGCCTCTGTTGTAATCCTGCCATGCATACTCAGTACCATGTCATAGTCTGCTCATACAGTACCACCCATTTAACCCTTGTGTAGTCTTAACATTCTGTATACTCCCCTTGTCCTAAGGGTAAAAATTGGGCCGCATTCACTAAACCCCTATAACAAAGCAGCTTAATTGAATTTTAAACCCCAAATCTATTTGGCATGAAGAAACAACCTGTCATTCATCACAAACATTGATGTTTTAAACGTTTTTATTACAACACACATGTCATAATTGTTTTCTTTACTAAAGTAGAGGTTTATTATTATTATTTTTGCTAAAGGTACTGCATAGGTGTAAATATACATGTTTTAGAAAGAGCACTTGTATAGCCTAAGAAAGTAGCAGAAATGCGCAGAAAATAGTTTTGAATGCA
Organism: Oncorhynchus gorbuscha; assembly: GCF_021184085.1. NCBI lineage: Eukaryota > Metazoa > Chordata > Actinopteri > Salmoniformes > Salmonidae > Oncorhynchus > Oncorhynchus gorbuscha. The sequence continues at coordinate 46,441,530 of NC_060175.1, forward strand.
TTTTATTGAAGGGAAACGATAAGAGTCTAGAACTTGTTTTGGCAACATCGTGATATATTCTTATATACTGTACAATGAGGAATACTAGTCTTCTCCCATTGTATGAACCATTGCCCCCACTCACAAGGTGTATAAACAACAGCAATAAATATGAATACAATAAGATAATAGATACAAAACAAAAATATGAAGAACATAAATCAATCAACTCTAATTTTCACATGTAGGACAGCATGCAAGTGTGTGTGCATGGACATTGCAGATGTATTTCTCACATGTGCAGCACAAAGTATTTGTTTTACAGTCCTTCTTTGGGGGGCAGAAATGGCATCTCCTCCTCTTGCCTGCCCCAGCTGTAGCCTCAGGTGGATCAGGACAAGATGCAGCCTCCTGAACAGCTTTCACAAGTGCTGTAGAGGCTGCTGTGTGGGGGATGGCGCTCCCTTCTTTGAATGTGTGGGGTTACAAGTGCTTTTCCCAGCTGCCCCAGGAACACCCTCCTCTTGTTACGCTTATCAGGCATACAGGTAGGGTTGATCTTGTTCCATATCATGAAGGCATTGTATGAGGACACATCAATGATGTTATGGAAGATGACCAGGGGGCAGCCGGCAGAAATCCTCCTGCAGCTGTAAATTCCAATCATCTTGTCCAGGTTGTCCACACCTCCTTTGTTGTGGTTGTAGACCAGGATGATGACTGGCTTCCTGTCCTCACTATCATTGATCTCAGCAGTTTTGTGCTCAGGAGGTTCACATTCTAGTTCCTCTTTGGGAGGTAAGACACTAGTGGTGGTGGGGGTGAAGGCAAACTTTGATGAGAAGGCCTCTCTGCCCCTTGTTGCAAGGAGTGCAGGGGGGAGCTCAGGCTTGTTCTTTCTAACTGTGCCAACCATGGTGATCTTCCTCTTCAGGAGGTGCTGGCTGAGTTCAATCAGTATCACACATAATCTCAATTTCTCCATTTCTCAATTTCTGTGTGTGTGTGTGTGTGTGTGTGTGTGTGTGTGTGTGTGTGTGTGTGTGTGTGTGTGTGTGTGTGTGTGTGTGTGTGTGTGTGTGTGTGTGTGTGTGTGTGTGTGTGTGTGTGTGTGTGTGTGTGTGTGTGTGTGTGTGTGTGTGTGTGTGTGTGTGTGTGTGTGTGTAAATTATTTTATAACTGCCGGGTCAAAAATTATCTTAAGACAATCTTTGCACCCTGGTGGTGTACAGCTTTCATGGAAATATGAGCAAAGTGATGTTTCACTTTTTCTAATATTGGAGTCACTCTAGGAAAAGTCATCAAATTTAAAGTTGAAAACATTTAATTTAGGGGGTTTTCTCTGCTGATGAACATAGTGGCGGGTCATTTTTGACCCTTATTAAGACAACACACGGGGTAAAGTGACAATCAGTAGTTGAAGTAGTAACAAAAGTTTTCCCCACCACTGTTAGAAAAAAGCTGAGGGATAGCGCTGGAGAAATGTAACCCCTCTCATATTCATAGACAGAGGTATTGATGCAAGGACTGACCATCAATGATATCAAAATTATAGTTTTAGCCATGTTTTGAGGTTTTACAGTTTGTTTACATTTGAATTGTTTCAAAACATGCTTATATTTTACGTTCTGATGGTGTGTGACAGTCTAACTAAGTTCATGAGGCATTTATAAGTAATATTCCTCAAGAATCAATGGGTACATATGATAGATTTATAAGTCTAAAAATGAATGTGACTACTGCAGACTGCCCCTTTAACAACTGTCTGTTTCTCCGTGCTGATTAGCTGTAGCACAGTTGTTTTTAATGAGTCTGGCAAAAAGCTAGTTTGGGAAATGAGACCGATGCTTAATTTTCTTTTTCTCTCCTCTGTAAATTGCCTGACTTTGGGTTATTGTGCCCAAACCATGGCAATAAAGTGACAGCTTTTTGTTGTATTACTACATTGGAGACAGTGGATAAGAACATTTTTTTGGGAGGCAATGATTAGTGAGCTGTCATTCTGTTGTGCTGGAATATTGGGGTCAGATTTGAGCACTTCTTTAAATGGATCACTGAGTTAAGGGTGTAGCCATTTTTATTTAATCGACCTGGAAGACCTGGGCCCGGTGTCCCGGAGAGATACTGATAAGATCGAAAGAAAGGCAGCTCTGCCCTATGTATCGGATCAGCGATAACATTAGAATTATTCCACAATACTGACGACGAGATATTATCACCTATGGCTACAAAAAATTAGGTGGCTTTTACCCTATAATAATGCACTAAATCAACATGGCACATCACTTTGCATATTACCCATAATTAAATAAATTGAGGCAAAAATTACAGACAGTAGCATACAAATAGCTAAATAAAACTCAATTAAATTAACATGAAATTGATTTCAATATCATTGAAATATAAAGGTCTATGTAGCCTATACTGTATTTACATTTTAATACAGTCATCTCAGATTTATGTTATTGGCTTGTTAGTAACAATTGCAAAGAAATTGGCAACTTTGTATTTGTAGCTGGTCACATTCATTCTGAAGCTCTCTGCAGTCCCAGAAAGACAGATGAACATCTTGATTGGACTGAGGTAGTCATTAAATAACGAGCGTTTTTAAGAGCTACTTTGGGTACGATGGTTTTGGGAAACAGCTTGTAGATTTAACGATGCTCCTACCAACACACTAACAATGAACTTAGCCTTAAGATGCTTTCGGGGAAACCAGGCCCAGGTGTGTTGAATTTAGGTGAACTGAACTGAACAATTAGCTCAGACAGTTGGTCAGGTGTGAAGCCAAGTTGGAAATAAATTGTGCAGTACCTGCAGCACTCCAGGAACAGGGTTGCCAACCCGGGGTGTAGCCCATGAGCAGAGGGTAAAAAAAATATTCTCTATGGATCATAAAATATCTAACGCTCTTCATACATTTTCACATTTGGCCTTGGGGTTTGTCTTTGTCCAGGGACGTGCATGTATGTCTCACACACGGCCAAGGTAACCCCAGGTCCGACGAGAACGTAATGTGACGTAGCACAGACGTCCTTGCCATGTAAGCCCTAAAGACAGTCAAAGGTTATACAGCAGAGGAACAGAAGGCGAGGTACTGATGGAGCTGGAGCAGCAGGCCCAGTGCTGCCCCTCTACTGTCACATCATCAGGCAGCTTGCCCTTAACGCCCTGCACTCTGTCCACTCTGGCCGGTAATGAGGGGACAGAGTGTGGTGCAGGACAGGAAGGAGGGAGGGGAAATATGTGACTCAGCATACAGTGTGTTGCTATAGGTCCACTGACTGCTGAGTGTGTCTGTCCAGAATGCCCCCGCCAGGCAGCTTGGCATTCTGAAGAGCAGAGCAGGTGTCCAGAAGTCTGGCTGAGGCCGGACTGAGGATGCCCTCTCTCTCTCTCTCTCTCTCTTACTCTCTCTTCATCTCACTCTCTCTTCATCTCTCCTCTCCATCTTCCTCTTTTACTTCATATTTTTTCTCTCGTTCTCTCTCTCTCCCTCTCTTACTCATTCTCTCTCTCTCTTTCACAAACATTGTCTGTCTCTCTTTCCCCACTCGCTCTCTTCCCTCTTTCTCTTTATCCATCTGTCTCTTTCTCTCCTTATTTCTTGCTCTACCATTTTTACGAATGTCACTTCCCAGGCACAGTGCCAAGGGAAATACACATTCTTTATGGGCATTGTCACGAGGACACTTCTATGTAACCATGAGGAAAATATAGTGCTTATTACAGTTCAGACAAATACATTAAACCAAAGTTTATACAACTTTATGGTCTGGTAAAGTTAAGTCTATTAAATGAAAAAGTGAAACGCTCTAGCAACCTAGACTCGGGGGTAGACGTTACACAGTAAGCGTACATTTGAATCTACCCATTTATTATGCTATGTCACATTTTGTATGATATGTTATAAGTTGTGGATGTCCGTCATCCATTTTGTACGATATGTTACGAATTGCACTTCAAAGCCCCCAGAGCCACCCAGGTCACCCTGCTCTCACACTCACTTTGGGTTTTGGCACCTCCCAATTTACAAATAAAGCACTGGGGTTAGGGGTGTTAATATCTCAATGTTCAAAGTTGAACCGATTCCAACAGGGGATAAGGTAAGGGTTAAGAGTTATGGTGGGGGTTAAGGTTATGGGGGGGTTAAGAGTTATGGTGGGGGGTTAAGAGTTATGGTGGGGGTTAAGAGTTATGGTGGGGGGTTAAGAGTTATGGTGGGGGTTAAGGTTATGTGGGGTTAAGGTTATGGGGGTTAAGAGTTATGGTGGGGGTTAAGAGTTATGGTGGGGGTTAAGAGTTATGGTGGGGGTTAAGAGTTATGGTGGGGGTTAAGAGTTATGGTGGGGTGGTGGAGGTTAAGAGTTATGGTGGGGGTTAAGGTTATGGTGGGGGTTAAGGTTATGGTGGGGGTTAAGGTTATGGTGGGGGTTAAGGTTATGGTGGGGGTTATGGTTATGGTTAGTTGCAAAGTAGCTAAAAAAGTAGTAAGTTGTTGCAAAGATGCTCATTTGTTTGTGATGAGATTCATACACACAGCCTTTGGATTGGAGGGTCACAAATGTACATTTACTATATTATGTCTAGTCTTTCAGGCCAGGCTGAAGAAAGGGCATTCTACAGAGGCTGCATTCAATTTACACTATTTTCCACAAGGTCTTCAGTTCAGTGATTCCAAACATTATTGCGGAGTAATATGTCTAAAAATGAAAACGCCTCTAGGTGAAAATGTTTGTGTGCAGGGAGTCCAGGATGTAAGTGAATGATATATTACTGTTTGTTGGTTAATTGATATGGACCGTAGCCACACAGACTGAAGTGCGGTCCGAACTTCATAAGTCATGTTTGAAGTGCAGTCCGGAATCCATAAGTCAGCTGCATTTATCATTAGCAGAGGCTTACGCTGTAAACAGGCCACAGTCATTACCAGGTCTAATTACATCTGGATCCAAGGTCTCGCTGCACACCCCACTGCCAGACGTCAGGAACAGGGCAGAGCCAAGGTAACACACACAGATGCGGCCCTTAATTAAAGCCAATGTCAGTCAACTCACACAGAGAGGGAACTTTAGTTTTGCTTATTTGTTTCGGTTACATGAATTACCAACTGTGATTAGAATTTATTAATGGGACAATTTAGTAAGATTGGGCAGAAACATACAGTCGATCTTATTCTATCGTGGTACAGGCATTGGCCCGCAAAACCTTAGAGTGATTATGTGGTGACTCACAGGTCTAGGATCTAAGTGTAGCAAGTATTGTTGGTCATGGACGCTGGTGGTATTGACAGGATGCTGTGTGATGATGTCTAGCTCTAATTAGAGTACAAGGTAGGCCTCTTTAGCAGAACACATATCCACAGACCAGACCGATGATCTCCACTAGTCACCATCACCAGCCCTGTCACATTCAGAGTGATGGTGTGATGACATCCTGCGGCAGCTGAAGATGAGGTGAAGATGAAAATGTAACGAGGTAGGACAGAATTAGAGAGACGGCACGAGACCATGCCTTAGAGAGACATGTAGTATAATAAAGACAGACTTAGAATGCCTTAATCAATTAGAGAAAGTGAGAGAAGAAAGGAGAGTGAGGCGTTTATGGAGTAAATGCAAACATCCATTACAATAAAAACACCATCAATAAAGCATTTTAAAGACTGGCCCTGGCAACATAATGACATTTACTGCCTCTTGTTGCCACTACAGAATTTCCTCCCCCTCCCTCTCCTCTCTCTCTCTCTCTCTCTCTCTCTTTCACAAGCCTTCTCCTCTATGTCACACAGGAGATATAATTGCAATAATGCAATTTGGTTTGGAAGTGGATGCTGAGAATAATTGGGTCCAACCCAGAGAAAACATCTAATGATTTAGCTGTGCCAGTGGCTATAGTGGAATGCTAGTCATTTCAATGTTATTGAGCTCATTTCCTCCGAGTCTTTGTACATCGTTTTTGTGTCAACACGGAGGAGGGATGGCCATGAGGCTAGGTGGATGATGTAACCCACGCACATACAACCATATTACGCACACGCCTCTGTGACTACTGTGGTCCTTCTTGAAGTACCGTGCCAATCCTCGTCTTTCCGACTGAATTTGATGATTTTCTAACTAAATCCCCAAAAGTGGTTATTGTCAGCTAAAAAGTTCAACATCACGCATAAATAAAAATGATACCA